>NC_074667.1:67278724-67578724 GCF_029448725.1 Salvelinus fontinalis
AGCATTTAAAACCGTTTTGAAAAATGACGCCTGGCAACCCAAAACATGAAAGATAGAATATTTTTAGACTTTTTTTGGAAACCTCCATAAATCACTCAGGCCGTGCCCCATTGTCTCGAGAAGAAAAAACAAAACAAAAATTCCAGAAGAAAAAACATAGAATATTTTCTGACTTTTTTTGAAAACCTCCATAAATCACTCAGGCCAGCACCCATTGATTTTTGGCCAGGGAAAAGTGCTCCCAGAGCGTGTATGGAAGTCTGGATGCCCCCTAAAAGCAAAAAAAAAAAAAAAAAGATAGTATTACTAACCGGAGAGATTATTACTCAACTGAGAGAGTATTACTAAACGGAGATAGAATTACTAAACTGAGAGCGTATTACTAAACTGAGAGAGTGTTACTAAACTGAGAGAATATTACTCAATGGAGAGTATATTACTCAACTGAGAGAGTATTATTAAACTGAGAGAGTGTTACTAAACTGAGAGAGTATTACTCAACTGAGAGACTATTACTAAACTGAGAGAGTATTACTAAACTGAGAGAATATTACTAAACTGATAGAGTATTACTAAACTGAGAGAGCTGAGAGAGTATTACTAGACCGAGAGAGTATTACTCAACTGAGAGAATATTACTCACCGGGGAGAATATTACTAAACTGAGAGAGCTGAGAGAATATTATTAAACTGAGAGAGTATTACTAAGCCGAGAGAATATTACTAAACTGATAGAGTATTACTAACCTGAGAGAGCTGAGAGAGTATTACTAGACCAATAGAGTATTACTCAACTGAGAGAATATTACTCACCAGAGAGATTATTACTCAACCCAGAGAGTATTACCAGACCAATAGAGTTTTACTAAACTGAGAGAATATTACTCAATGGAGAGATTATTACTCAACTGAGAGAGTATTACCAAACTGAGAGAGTATTACTAAACTGAGAGAGTGTTACTAAACTGAGAGAATATTACTCAACTGAGAGAGTATTACTAAAGTTAGAGAGTATTACTAACCCGAGAGAGTATTACTAAACTGAGAGAGCTGAGAGAATATTACTAAACTGAGAGAATATTACTAAACTGGGAGAGTATTACTAAACTGAGAGAATATTACTAAACTGAGAGAGTATTACTAAACTGAGAGTGTTACTAAACTGAGAGAATATTACTCAACTGAGAGAGTATTACTAAACGGAGAGAGTATTACTAAACTGAGGGAATATTACTAAACTGAGAGAGTATTACTAAACTGAGAGAGTATTACTAAACTGAGGGAGTATTACTAAACCGAGAGAGTATTACTAAACTGAGAGAGTGTTACTAAACTGAGAGAGTGTTACTAAACTGAGAGAGTGTTACTAAACTGAGAGAGTATTACTAAACTGAGATAGTGTTCCTAAACTGAGAGAATATTACTCAACTGAGAGAGTAATACTAAACTGGGAGAGTATTACTAAAATTAGGGAGTATTACTAAACTGAGAGATTATTACTAAACTGAGGGAGTATAACTAAACTGAGGGAGTATTACTAAACTGAGAGAGTATTACTAAACTGAGAGTGTGTTCCTAAACTGAGAGAGTGTTCCTAAACTGAGAAGGTATTACTAAACTGAGAGAGTATTACTAAACTGAGAGAGTATTACTTAACTGAGAGAGTATTGCTAAACTGAGAGAGTATTACTAAACTGAGAGAGTATTCCAAAACTGAGAGAATATTACTCAACTGAGAGAGTATTACTAAACTGAGAGAGTATTACTAAACTGAGAGAGTATTACTAAACTGAGAGATTATTACTAAACTGAGAGAGTATTGCTAAACTGAGAGAGTATTACTAAACTGAGAGAGTGTTACTAAACTGAGAGAATGTTACTAAACGGAGAGAGTATACCTATACCGAGAGTATTACTTAACTGAGGCAGTTTTACTAAACTGAGAGAGTGTTACTAGACTGAGAGAGAATTACTAAACTGAGAGAATATTACTAAACTGAGAGAGTATTACTAAACCGAGAGAGTATTACTAAACTGAGGGGGTATTACTAAACAGAGAGATTATTACTAAACCGAGGGAGTATTACTAAATGGAGAGAATATTACTAAACTGAGAGTGTTACTAAACTGAGAGAGTATTACTAAACTGAGAGAGTATTCCAAAACTGAGAGAGTATTCCAAAACTGAGAGAGTATTCCAAAACTGAGAGAGTATTACTAAACTGGGAGAGTATTACTAAACTGAGAGAGTATTCCAAAACTGAGAGAATATTACTAAACCGGGAGAGTATTACTAAACTGAGAGAGTATTACTAAACTGAGAGAGTATTACTAAACTGAGAGAGTATTACTAAACTGAGGGAATATTACTAAACCGAGAGAGTATTACTCAGCTGAGAGAATATTACTAAACGGAGATAGAATTACTAAACTGAGAGCGTATTACTAAACTGAGAGTGTTACTAAACTGAGAGAGTATTACTCAACTGAGAGACTATTACTAAACTGAGAGAGTATTACTAAACTGAGAGAATATTACTAAACTGATAGAGTATTACTAAACTGAGAGAGCTGAGAGAGTATTACTAGACCGAGAGAGTATTACTCAACTGAGAGAATATTACTCACCGGGGAGAATATTACTCAACCGAGAGAGTTTTACTAAACGGAGAGAGTTTTACTAAACTGAGAGAATATTACTCAATGGAGAGATTATTACTCAACTGATAGAGTATTACCAAACTGAGAGAGTATTACTATACTGAGAGAGTGTTACTAAACTGAGAGAATATTACTCAACTGAGAGAGTATTACTAAAGTGAGAGAGTATTACTAACCCGAGAGAGTATTACTAAACTGAGAGAGCTGAGAGAATATTACTAAACTGAGAGAATATTACTAAACTGAGAGAGTATTTCTAAACTGAGAGAGTATTATTAAACTGAGAGAGTGTTACTAAACTGAGAGAGTGTTACTAAACTGAGAGAGTATTACTCAACTGAGAGACTATTACTAAACTGAGAGAGTATTACTAAACTGAGAGAATATTACTAAACTGATAGAGTATTACTAAACTGAGAGAGCTGAGAGAGTATTACTAGACCGAGAGAGTATTACTCAACTGAGAGAATATTACTCACCGGGGAGAATATTACTAAACTGAGAGAGCTGAGAGAATATTATTAAACTGAGAGAGTATTACTAAGCCGAGAGAATATTACTAAACTGATAGAGTATTACTAACCTGAGAGAGCTGAGAGAGTATTATTAGACCAATAGAGTATTACTCAACTGAGAGAACATTACTCACCGTAGAGATTATTACTCAACCGAGAGAGTATTACTAAACGGAGAGAGTTTTACTAAACTGAGAGAATATTACTCAATGGAGAGATTATTACTCAACTGATAGAGTATTACCAAACTGAGAGAGTATTACTATACTGAGAGAGTGTTACTAAACTGAGAGAATATTGCTCAACTGAGAGAGTATTACTAAAGTGAGAGAGTATTACTAACCCGCGAGAGTATTACTAAACTGAGAGAGCTGAGAGAATATTACTAAACTGAGAGAATATTACTAAACTGAGAGAGTATTACTAAACTGAGAGAATATTACTAAACTGAGAGAGTATTACTAAACTGAGAGTGTTACTAAACTGAGAGAATATTACTCAACTGAGAGAGTATTACTAAACGGAGAGAGTATTACTAAACTGAGGGAATATTACTAAACTGAGAGAGTATTACTAAACTGAGAGAGTATTACTAAACTGAGGGAGTATTACTAAACCGAGAGAGTATTACTAAACTGAGAGAGTGTTACTAAACTGAGAGAGTGTTACTAAACTATGAGAGTATTACTAAACCGAGAGAGTATCACTAAACTGAGAGAGTATCACTAAACTGAGAGAGTGTTACTAAACTGAGAGAGTATTACTAAACTGAGAGAGTGTTCCTAAACTGAGAGAATATTACTCAACTGAGAGAGTCTTACTAAACTGAGAGAGTATTACTAAACTGAGGGAGTATTACTAAACTGAGAGATTATTACTAAGCTGAGGGAGTATAACTAAACTGAGGGAGTATTACTAAACTGAGAGAGTATTACTAAACCGAGAGAGTATTACTAAACTGAGAGAGTGTTACTAAACTGAGAGAGTGTTACTAAACTATGAGAGTATTACTAAACCGAGAGAGTATCACTAAACTGAGAGAGTATCACTAAACTGAGAGAGTGTTACTAAACTGAGAGAGTATTACTAAACTGAGAGAGTGTTCCTAAACTGAGAGAATATTACTCAACTGAGAGAGTATTACTAAACTGAGAGAGTATTACTAAACTGAGGGAGTATTACTAAACTGAGAGATTATTACTAAGCTGAGGGAGTATAACTAAACTGAGGGAGTATTACTAAACTGAGAGAGTATTACTAAACTGAGAGTGTGTTCCTAAACTGAGTGTGTTCCTAAACTGAGAGTGTTCCTAAACTGAGAAGGTATTACTAAACTGAGAGAGTGTTACTAAACTGAGAGAGTATTACTAAACTGAGAGAGTGTTCCTAAACTGAGAGAATATTACTCAACCGAGAGAGTATTACTAAACGGAGAGAGTCTTACTAAACTGAGAGAATATTACTCAACTGAGAGAGTATTACTAAAGTGAGAGAGTATTACTAACCCGAGAAAGTATTACTAAAAGTAGAGAGAGCTGAGAGAATATTACTAAACTGAGAGAATATTACTAAACTGAGAGAGTATTACTTAACTGAGACTGTTACTAAACTGAGATAATATTACTCAACTGAGAGAGTATTACTTAACTGAGGGAATATTACTAAACTGAGAGAGTATTACTAAACTGAGGGAGTATTACTAAACTGAGGGAGTATTACTGAACCGAGAGAGTATTACTAAACTGAGAGAGTATTACTAAACTGAGAGAGTATCACTAAACTGAGAGAGTGTAACTAAACTGAGAGAGTATTACTAAACTGAGAGAGTGTTCCTAAACTGAGATAATATTACTCAACTGAGAGAATATTACTAAACTGAGAGAGTATTACTAAAATGAGGGAGTGTTACTAAACTGAGAGATTATTACTAAACTGAGGGAGTATTACTAAACTGAGGGAGTTTTACTAAACTGAGAGAGTATTACTAAACCGAGAGAGTGTTCCTAAACTGAGAGAGTATTACTAAACTGAGAGTGTTACTAAACTGAGAGAATATTACTCAACTGAGAGAGTATTACTAAACGGAGAGAGTATTACTAAACTGAGGGAATATTACTAAACTGAGGGAATATTACTAAACTGAGAGAGTATTACTAAACTGAGGGAGTATTACTAAACCGAGAGAGTATTACTAAACTGACAGAGTGTTACTAAACTATGAGAGTATTACTAAACTGATAGAGTATTACTAAACTGAGAGAGCTGAGAGAGTATTACTAGACCGAGAGAGTATTACTCAACTGAGAGAATATTACTCACCGGGGAGAATATTACTAAACTGAGAGAGCTGCGAGAATATTATTAAACTGAGAGAGTATTACTAAGCCGAGAGAATATTACTAAACTGATAGAGTATTACTAACCTGAGAGAGCTGAGAGAGTATTACTAGACCAATAGAGTATTACTCAACTGAGAGAATATTACTCACCGTAGAGATCTTTACTCAACCGAGAGAGTATTACTAAACGGAGAGAGTTTTACTAAACTGAGAGAATATTACTCAATGGAGAGATTATTACTCAACTGATAGAGTATTACCAAACTGAGAGAGTATTACTATACTGAGAGAGTGTTACTAAACTGAGAGAATATTACTCAACTGAGAGAGTATTACTAAAGTGAGAGAGTATTACTAACCCGAGAGAGTATTACTAAACTGAGAGAGCTGAGAGTATATTACTAAACTGAGAGAATATTACTAAACTGAGAGAGTATTACTAAACTGAGAGAATATTACTAAACTGAGAGAGTATTACTAAACTGAGAGTGTTACTAAACTGAGAGAATATTACTCAACTGAGAGAGTATTACTAAACGGAGAGAGTATTACTAAACTGAGGGAATATTACTAAACTGAGAGAGTATTACTAAACTGAGAGAGTATTACTAAACTGAGGGAGTATAACTAAACTGAGGGAGTATAACTAAACTGAGGGAGTATTACTAAACTGAGAGAGTATTACTAAACTGAGGGAATATTCCAAAACTGAGAGAGTATTCCAAAACTGAGAGAGTATTCCAAAACTGAGAGAATATTACTAAACCGGGAGAGTATTACTAAACTGAGGGGGTATTACTAAACAGAGAGATTATTACTAAACCGAGGGAGTATTACTAAATGGAGAGAATATTACTAAACTGAGAGTGTTACTAAACTGAGAGAGTATTACTAAACTGAGAGAGTATTCCAAAACTGAGAGAGTATTCCAAAACTGAGAGAGTATTCCAAAACTGAGAGAGTATTACTAAACTGGGAGAGTATTACTAAACTGAGAGAGTATTCCAAAACTGAGAGAATATTACTAAACCGGGAGAGTATTACTAAACTGAGAGAGTATTACTAAACTGAGAGAGTATTACTAAACTGAGAGAATATTACTAAACCGAGAGAGTATTACTCAGCTGAGAGAGTATTACTAAACGGAGATAGAATTACTAAACTGAGAGCGTATTACTAAACTGAGAGTGTTACTAAACTGAGAGAGTATTACTCAACTGAGAGACTATTACTAAACTGAGAGAGTATTACTAAACTGAGAGAATATTACTAAACTGATAGAGTATTACTAAACTGAGAGAGCTGAGAGAGTATTACTAGACCGAGAGAGTATTACTCAACTGAGAGAATATTACTCACCGGGGAGAATATTACTCAACCGAGAGAGTTTTACTAAACGGAGAGAGTTTTACTAAACTGAGAGAATATTACTCAATGGAGAGATTATTACTCAACTGATAGAGTATTACCAAACTGAGAGAGTATTACTATACTGAGAGAGTGTTACTAAACTGAGAGAATATTACTCAACTGAGAGAGTATTACTAAAGTGAGAGAGTATTACTAACCCGAGAGAGTATTACTATACTGAGAGAGTGTTACTAAACTGAGAGAATATTACTCAACTGAGAGAGTATTACTAAAGTGAGAGAGTATTACTAACCCGAGAGATTATTACTAAACTGAGGGAGTATTACTAAACTGAGGGAGTTTTACTAAACTGAGAGAGTATTACTAAACCGAGAGAGTGTTCCTAAACTGAGAGAGTATTACTAAACTGAGAGTGTTACTAAACTGAGAGAATATTACTCAACTGAGAGAGTATTACTAAACGGAGAGAGTATTACTAAACTGAGGGAATATTACTAAACTGAGGGAATATTACTAAACTGAGAGAGTATTACTAAACTGAGGGAGTATTACTAAACCGAGAGAGTATTACTAAACTGACAGAGTGTTACTAAACTATGAGAGTATTACTAAACTGATAGAGTATTACTAAACTGAGAGAGCTGAGAGAGTATTACTAGACCGAGAGAGTATTACTCAACTGAGAGAATATTACTCACCGGGGAGAATATTACTAAACTGAGAGAGCTGCGAGAATATTATTAAACTGAGAGAGTATTACTAAGCCGAGAGAATATTACTAAACTGATAGAGTATTACTAACCTGAGAGAGCTGAGAGAGTATTACTAGACCAATAGAGTATTACTCAACTGAGAGAATATTACTCACCGTAGAGATCTTTACTCAACCGAGAGAGTATTACTAAACGGAGAGAGTTTTACTAAACTGAGAGAATATTACTCAATGGAGAGATTATTACTCAACTGATAGAGTATTACCAAACTGAGAGAGTATTACTATACTGAGAGAGTGTTACTAAACTGAGAGAATATTACTCAACTGAGAGAGTATTACTAAAGTGAGAGAGTATTACTAACCCGAGAGAGTATTACTAAACTGAGAGAGCTGAGAGTATATTACTAAACAGAGAATATTACTAAACTGAGAGAGTATTACTAAACTGAGAGAATATTACTAAACTGAGAGAGTATTACTAAACTGAGAGTGTTACTAAACTGAGAGAATATTACTCAACTGAGAGAGTATTACTAAACGGAGAGAGTATTACTAAACTGAGGGAATATTACTAAACTGAGAGAGTATTACTAAACTGAGAGAGTATTACTAAACTGAGGGAGTATAACTAAACTGAGGGAGTATAACTAAACTGAGGGAGTATTACTAAACTGAGAGAGTATTACTAAACTGAGGGAATATTACTAAACTGAGAGAGTATTACTAAACTGAGAGAGTATTACTAAACTGAGAGAGTATTACTAAACTGAGAGTGTTACTAAACTGAGAGAATATTACTCAACTGAGAGAGTATTACTAAACGGAGAGAGTATTACTAAACTGAGGGAATATTACTAAACTGAGGGAATATTACTAAACTGAGAGAGTATTACTAAACTGAGGGAGTATTACTAAACCGAGAGAGTATTACTAAACTGACAGAGTGTTACTAAACTATGAGAGTATTACTAAACTGATAGAGTATTACTAAACTGAGAGAGCTGAGAGAGTATTACTAGACCGAGAGAGTATTACTCAACTGAGAGAATATTACTCACCGGGGAGAATATTACTAAACTGAGAGAGCTGCGAGAATATTATTAAACTGAGAGAGTATTACTAAGCCGAGAGAATATTACTAAACTGATAGAGTATTACTAACCTGAGAGAGCTGAGAGAGTATTACTAGACCAATAGAGTATTACTCAACTGAGAGAATATTACTCACCGTAGAGATCTTTACTCAACCGAGAGAGTATTACTAAACGGAGAGAGTTTTACTAAACTGAGAGAATATTACTCAATGGAGAGATTATTACTCAACTGATAGAGTATTACCAAACTGAGAGAGTATTACTATACTGAGAGAGTGTTACTAAACTGAGAGAATATTACTCAACTGAGAGAGTATTACTAAAGTGAGAGAGTATTACTAACCCGAGAGAGTATTACTAAACTGAGAGAGCTGAGAGTATATTACTAAACTGAGAGAATATTACTAAACTGAGAGAGTATTACTAAACTGAGAGAATATTACTAAACTGAGAGAGTATTACTAAACTGAGAGTGTTACTAAACTGAGAGAATATTACTCAACTGAGAGAGTATTACTAAACGGAGAGAGTATTACTAAACTGAGGGAATATTACTAAACTGAGAGAGTATTACTAAACTGAGAGAGTATTACTAAACTGAGGGAGTATAACTAAACTGAGGGAGTATAACTAAACTGAGGGAGTATTACTAAACTGAGAGAGTATTACTAAACTGAGGGAATATTCCAAAACTGAGAGAGTATTCCAAAACTGAGAGAGTATTCCAAAACTGAGAGAATATTACTAAACCGGGAGAGTATTACTAAACTGAGGGGGTATTACTAAACAGAGAGATTATTACTAAACCGAGGGAGTATTACTAAATGGAGAGAATATTACTAAACTGAGAGTGTTACTAAACTGAGAGAGTATTACTAAACTGAGAGAGTATTCCAAAACTGAGAGAGTATTCCAAAACTGAGAGAGTATTCCAAAACTGAGAGAGTATTACTAAACTGGGAGAGTATTACTAAACTGAGAGAGTATTCCAAAACTGAGAGAATATTACTAAACCGGGAGAGTATTACTAAACTGAGAGAGTATTACTAAACTGAGAGAGTATTACTAAACTGAGAGAATATTACTAAACCGAGAGAGTATTACTCAGCTGAGAGAGTATTACTAAACGGAGATAGAATTACTAAACTGAGAGCGTATTACTAAACTGAGAGTGTTACTAAACTGAGAGAGTATTACTCAACTGAGAGACTATTACTAAACTGAGAGAGTATTACTAAACTGAGAGAATATTACTAAACTGATAGAGTATTACTAAACTGAGAGAGCTGAGAGAGTATTACTAGACCGAGAGAGTATTACTCAACTGAGAGAATATTACTCACCGGGGAGAATATTACTCAACCGAGAGAGTTTTACTAAACGGAGAGAGTTTTACTAAACTGAGAGAATATTACTCAATGGAGAGATTATTACTCAACTGATAGAGTATTACCAAACTGAGAGAGTATTACTATACTGAGAGAGTGTTACTAAACTGAGAGAATATTACTCAACTGAGAGAGTATTACTAAAGTGAGAGAGTATTACTAACCCGAGAGAGTATTACTATACTGAGAGAGTGTTACTAAACTGAGAGAATATTACTCAACTGAGAGAGTATTACTAAAGTGAGAGAGTATTACTAACCCGAGAGATTATTACTAAACTGAGGGAGTATTACTAAACTGAGGGAGTTTTACTAAACTGAGAGAGTATTACTAAACCGAGAGAGTGTTCCTAAACTGAGAGAGTATTACTAAACTGAGAGTGTTACTAAACTGAGAGAATATTACTCAACTGAGAGAGTATTACTAAACGGAGAGAGTATTACTAAACTGAGGGAATATTACTAAACTGAGGGAATATTACTAAACTGAGAGAGTATTACTAAACTGAGGGAGTATTACTAAACCGAGAGAGTATTACTAAACTGACAGAGTGTTACTAAACTATGAGAGTATTACTAAACTGATAGAGTATTACTAAACTGAGAGAGCTGAGAGAGTATTACTAGACCGAGAGAGTATTACTCAACTGAGAGAATATTACTCACCGGGGAGAATATTACTAAACTGAGAGAGCTGCGAGAATATTATTAAACTGAGAGAGTATTACTAAGCCGAGAGAATATTACTAAACTGATAGAGTATTACTAACCTGAGAGAGCTGAGAGAGTATTACTAGACCAATAGAGTATTACTCAACTGAGAGAATATTACTCACCGTAGAGATCTTTACTCAACCGAGAGAGTATTACTAAACGGAGAGAGTTTTACTAAACTGAGAGAATATTACTCAATGGAGAGATTATTACTCAACTGATAGAGTATTACCAAACTGAGAGAGTATTACTATACTGAGAGAGTGTTACTAAACTGAGAGAATATTACTCAACTGAGAGAGTATTACTAAAGTGAGAGAGTATTACTAACCCGAGAGAGTATTACTAAACTGAGAGAGCTGAGAGTATATTACTAAACTGAGAGAATATTACTAAACTGAGAGAGTATTACTAAACTGAGAGAATATTACTAAACTGAGAGAGTATTACTAAACTGAGAGTGTTACTAAACTGAGAGAATATTACTCAACTGAGAGAGTATTACTAAACGGAGAGAGTATTACTAAACTGAGGGAATATTACTAAACTGAGAGAGTATTACGAAACTGAGAGAGTATTACTAAACTGAGGGAGTATAACTAAACTGAGGGAGTATAACTAAACTGAGGGAGTATTACTAAACTGAGAGAGTATTACTAAACTGAGGGAATATTCCAAAACTGAGAGAGTATTCCAAAACTGAGAGAGTATTCCAAAACTGAGAGAATATTACTAAACCGGGAGAGTATTACTAAACTGAGGGGGTATTACTAAACAGAGAGATTATTACTAAACCGAGGGAGTATTACTAAATGGAGAGAATATTACTAAACTGAGAGTGTTACTAAACTGAGAGAGTATTACTAAACTGAGAGAGTATTCCAAAACTGAGAGAGTATTCCAAAACTGAGAGAGTATTCCAAAACTGAGAGAGTATTACTAAACTGGGAGAGTATTACTAAACTGAGAGAGTATTCCAAAACTGAGAGACTATTACTAAACCGGGAGAGTATTACTAAACTGAGAGAGTATTACTAAACTGAGAGAGTATTACTAAACTGAGAGAATATTACTAAACCGAGAGAGTATTACTCAGCTGAGAGAGTATTACTAAACGGAGATAGAATTACTAAACTGAGAGCGTATTACTAAACTGAGAGTGTTACTAAACTGAGAGAGTATTACTCAACTGAGAGACTATTACTAAACTGAGAGAGTATTACTAAACTGAGAGAATATTACTAAACTGATAGAGTATTACTAAACTGAGAGAGCTGAGAGAGTATTACTAGACCGAGAGAGTATTACTCAACTGAGAGAATATTACTCACCGGGGAGAATATTACTCAACCGAGAGAGTTTTACTAAACGGAGAGAGTTTTACTAAACTGAGAGAATATTACTCAATGGAGAGATTATTACTCAACTGATAGAGTATTACCAAACTGAGAGAGTATTACTATACTGAGAGAGTGTTACTAAACTGAGAGAATATTACTCAACTGAGAGAGTATTACTAAAGTGAGAGAGTATTACTAACCCGAGAGAGTATTACTAAACTGAGAGAGCTGAGAGAATATTACTAAACTGAGAGAATATTACTAAACTGAGAGAGTATTTCTAAACTGAGAGAGTATTATTAAACTGAGAGAGTGTTACTAAACTGAGAGAGTGTTACTAAACTGAGAGAGTATTACTCAACTGAGAGACTATTACTAAACTGAGAGAGTATTACTAAACTGAGAGAATATTACTAAACTGATAGAGTATTACTAAACTGAGAGAGCTGAGAGAGTATTACTAGACCGAGAGAGTATTACTCAACTGAGAGAATATTACTCACCGGGGAGAATATTACTAAACTGAGAGAGCTGAGAGAATATTATTAAACTGAGAGAGTATTACTAAGCCGAGAGAATATTACTAAACTGATAGAGTATTACTAACCTGAGAGAGCTGAGAGAGTATTACTAGACCAATAGAGTATTACTCAACTGAGAGAACATTACTCACCGTAGAGATTATTACTCAACCGAGAGAGTATTACTAAACGGAGAGAGTTTTACTAAACTGAGAGAATATTACTCAATGGAGAGATTATTACTCAACTGATAGAGTATTACCAAACTGAGAGAGTATTACTATACTGAGAGAGTGTTACTAAACTGAGAGAATATTGCTCAACTGAGAGAGTATTACTAAAGTGAGAGAGTATTACTAACCCGAGAGAGTATTACTAAACTGAGAGAGCTGAGAGAATATTACTAAACTGAGAGAATATTACTAAACTGAGAGAGTATTACTAAACTGAGAGAATATTACTAAACTGAGAGAGTATTACTAAACTGAGAGTGTTACTAAACTGAGAGAATATTACTCAACTGAGAGAGTATTACTAAACGGAGAGAGTATTACTAAACTGAGGGAATATTACTAAACTGAGAGAGTATTACTAAACTGAGAGAGTATTACTAAACTGAGGGAGTATTACTAAACCGAGAGAGTATTACTAAACTGAGAGAGTGTTACTAAACTGAGAGAGTGTTACTAAACTATGAGAGTATTACTAAACCGAGAGTATCACTAAACTGAGAGAGTATCACTAAACTGAGAGAGTGTTACTAAACTGAGAGAGTATTACTAAACTGAGAGAGTGTTCCTAAACTGAGAGAATATTACTCAACTGAGAGAGTCTTACTAAACTGAGAGAGTATTACTAAACTGAGGGAGTATTACTAAACTGAGAGATTATTACTAAGCTGAGGGAGTATAACTAAACTGAGGGAGTATTACTAAACTGAGAGAGTATTACTAAACCGAGAGAGTATTACTAAACTGAGAGAGTGTTACTAAACTGAGAGAGTGTTACTAAACTATGAGAGTATTACTAAACCGAGAGAGTATCACTAAACTGAGAGAGTATCACTAAACTGAGAGAGTGTTACTAAACTGAGAGAGTATTACTAAACTGAGAGTGTGTTCCTAAACTGAGAGAATATTACTCAACTGAGAGAGTATTACTAAACTGAGAGAGTATTACTAAACTGAGGGAGTATTACTAAACTGAGAGATTATTACTAAGCTGAGGGAGTATAACTAAACTGAGGGAGTATTACTAAACTGAGAGAGTATTACTAAACTGAGAGTGTGTTCCTAAACTGAGTGTGTTCCTAAACTGAGAGTGTTCCTAAACTGAGAAGGTATTACTAAACTGAGAGAGTGTTACTAAACTGAGAGAGTATTACTAAACTGAGAGAGTGTTCCTAAACTGAGAGAATATTACTCAACCGAGAGAGTCTTACTAAACTGAGAGAATATTACTCAACTGAGAGAGTATTACTAAAGTGAGAGAGTATTACTAACCCGAGAAAGTATTACTAAAAGTAGAGAGAGCTGAGAGAATATTACTAAACTGAGAGAATATTACTAAACTGAGAGAGTATTACGAAACTGAGAGAATATTACTAAACTGAGAGAGTATTACTTAACTGAGAGTGTTACTAAACTGAGATAATATTACTCAACTGAGAGAGTATTACTTAACTGAGGGAATATTACTAAACTGAGAGAGTATTACTAAACTGAGGGAGTATTACTAAACTGAGGGAGTATTACTGAACCGAGAGAGTATTACTAAACTGAGAGAGTATTACTAAACTGAGAGAGTATCACTAAACTGAGAGAGTGTAACTAAACTGAGAGAGTATTACTAAACTGAGAGAGTGTTCCTAAACTGAGATAATATTACTCAACTGAGAGAATATTACTAAACTGAGAGAGTATTACTAAAATGAGGGAGTGTTACTAAACTGAGAGAGTATTACTAAACTGAGGGAGTATTACTAAACTGAGGGAGTTTTACTAAACTGAGAGAGTATTACTAAACCGAGAGAGTGTTCCTAAACTGAGAGAGTATTACTAAACTGAGAGTGTTACTAAACTGAGAGAATATTACTCAACTGAGAGAGTATTACTAAACGGAGAGAGTATTACTAAACTGAGGGAATATTACTAAACTGAGGGAATATTACTAAACTGAGAGAGTATTACTAAACTGAGGGAGTATTACTAAACCGAGAGAGTATTACTAAACTGACAGAGTGTTACTAAACTATGAGAGTATTACTAAACTGATAGATTATTACTAAACTGAGAGAGCTGAGAGAGTATTACTAGACCGAGAGAGTATTACTCAACTGAGAGAATATTACTCACCGGGGAGAATATTACTAAACTGAGAGAGCTGCGAGAATATTATTAAACTGAGAGAGTATTACTAAGCCGAGAGAATATTACTAAACTGATAGAGTATTACTAACCTGAGAGAGCTGAGAGAGTATTACTAGACCAATAGAGTATTACTCAACTGAGAGAATATTACTCACCGTAGAGATCTTTACTCAACCGAGAGAGTATTACTAAACGGAGAGAGTTTTACTAAACTGAGAGAATATTACTCAATGGAGAGATTATTACTCAACTGATAGAGTATTACCAAACTGAGAGAGTATTACTATACTGAGAGAGTGTTACTAAAATGAGAGAATATTACTCAACTGAGAGAGTATTACTAAAGTGAGAGAGTATTACTAACCCGAGAGAGTATTACTAAACTGAGAGAGCTGAGAGTATATTACTAAACTGAGAGAATATTACTAAACTGAGAGAGTATTACTAAACTGAGAGAATATTACTAAACTGAGAGAGTATTACTAAACTGAGAGTGTTACTAAACTGAGAGAATATTACTCAACTGAGAGAGTATTACTAAACGGAGAGAGTATTACTAAACTGAGGGAATATTACTAAACTGAGAGAGTATTACTAAACTGAGAGAGTATTACTAAACTGAGGGAGTATAACTAAACTGAGGGAGTATAACTAAACTGAGGGAGTATTACTAAACTGAGAGAGTATTACTAAACTGAGGGAATATTCCAAAACTGAGAGAGTATTCCAAAACTGAGAGAGTATTCCAAAACTGAGAGAATATTACTAAACCGGGAGAGTATTACTAAACTGAGGGGGTATTACTAAACAGAGAGATTATTACTAAACCGAGGGAGTATTACTAAATGGAGAGAATATTACTAAACTGAGAGTGTTACTAAACTGAGAGAGTATTACTAAACTGAGAGAGTATTCCAAAACTGAGAGAGTATTCCAAAACTGAGAGAGTATTCCAAAACTGAGAGAGTATTACTAAACTGGGAGAGTATTACTAAACTGAGAGAGTATTCCAAAACTGAGAGAATATTACTAAACCGGGAGAGTATTACTAAACTGAGAGAGTATTACTAAACTGAGAGAGTATTACTAAACTGAGAGAGTATTACTAAACTGAGGGAATATTACTAAACCGAGAGAGTATTACTCAGCTGAGAGAGTATTACTAAACGGAGATAGAATTACTAAACTGAGAGCGTATTACTAAACTGAGAGTGTTACTAAACTGAGAGAGTATTACTCAACTGAGAGACTATTACTAAACTGAGAGAGTATTACTAAACTGAGAGAATATTACTAAACTGATAGAGTATTACTAAACTGAGAGAGCTGAGAGAGTATTACTAGACCGAGAGAGTATTACTCAACTGAGAGAATATTACTCACCGGGGAGAATATTACTCAACCGAGAGAGTTTTACTAAACGGAGAGAGTTTTACTAAACTGAGAGAATATTACTCAATGGAGAGATTATTACTCAACTGATAGAGTATTACCAAACTGAGAGAGTATTACTATACTGAGAGAGTGTTACTAAACTGAGAGAATATTACTCAACTGAGAGAGTATTACTAAAGTGAGAGAGTATTACTAACCCGAGAGAGTATTACTAAACTGAGAGAGCTGAGAGAATATTACTAAACTGAGAGAATATTACTAAACTGAGAGAGTATTTCTAAACTGAGAGAGTATTATTAAACTGAGAGAGTGTTACTAAACTGAGAGAGTGTTACTAAACTGAGAGAGTATTACTCAACTGAGAGACTATTACTAAACTGAGAGAGTATTACTAAACTGAGAGAATATTACTAAACTGATAGAGTATTACTAAACTGAGAGAGCTGAGAGAGTATTACTAGACCGAGAGAGTATTACTCAACTGAGAGAATATTACTCACCGGGGAGAATATTACTAAACTGAGAGAGCTGAGAGAATATTATTAAACTGAGAGAGTATTACTAAGCCGAGAGAATATTACTAAACTGATAGAGTATTACTAACCTGAGAGAGCTGAGAGAGTATTACTAGACCAATAGAGTATTACTCAACTGAGAGAATATTACTCACCAGAGAGATTATTACTCAACCCAGAGAGTATTACCAGACCAATAGAGTTTTACTAAACTGAGAGAATATTACTCAATGGAGAGATTATTACTCAACTGAGAGTATTACCAAACTGAGAGAGTATTACTAAACTGAGAGAGTGTTACTAAACTGAGAGAATATTACTCAACTGAGAGAGTATTACTAAAGTTAGAGAGTATTACTAACCCGAGAGAGTATTACTAAACTGAGAGAGCTGAGAGAATATTACTAAACTGAGAGAATATTACTAAACTGGGAGAGTATTACTAAACTGAGAGAATATTACTAAACTGAGAGAGTATTACTAAACTGAGAGTGTTACTAAACTGAGAGAATATTACTCAACTGAGAGAGTATTACTAAACGGAGAGAGTATTACTAAACTGAGGGAATATTACTAAACTGAGAGAGTATTACTAAACTGAGAGAGTATTACTAAACTGAGGGAGTATTACTAAACCGAGAGAGTATTACTAAACTGAGAGAGTGTTACTAAACTGAGAGAGTGTTACTAAACTGAGAGAGTGTTACTAAACTGAGAGAGTATTACTAAACTGAGATAGTGTTCCTAAACTGAGAGAATATTACTCAACTGAGAGAGTAATACTAAACTGGGAGAGTATTACTAAAATTAGGGAGTATTACTAAACTGAGAGATTATTACTAAACTGAGGGAGTATAACTAAACTGAGGGAGTATTACTAAACTGAGAGAGTATTACTAAACTGAGAGTGTGTTCCTAAATTGAGAGAGTGTTCCTAAACTGAGAAGGTATTACTAAACTGAGAGAGTATTACTAAACTGAGAGAGTATTACTTAACTGAGAGAGTATTGCTAAACTGAGAGAGTATTACTAAACTGAGAGAGTATTCCAAAACTGAGAGAATATTACTCAACTGAGAGAGTATTACTAAACTGAGAGAGTATTACTAAACTGAGAGAGTATTACTAAACTGAGAGATTATTACTAAACTGAGAGAGTATTGCTAAACTGAGAGAGTATTACTAAACTGAGAGAGTGTTACTAAACTGAGAGAATGTTACTAAACGGAGAGAGTATACCTATACCGAGAGTATTACTTAACTGAGGCAGTTTTACTAAACTGAGAGAGTGTTACTAGACTGAGAGAGAATTACTAAACTGAGAGAATATTACTAAACTGAGAGAGTATTACTAAACCGAGAGAGTATTACTAAACTGAGGGGGTATTACTAAACAGAGAGATTATTACTAAACCGAGGGAGTATTACTAAATGGAGAGAATATTACTAAACTGAGAGTGTTACTAAACTGAGAGAGTATTACTAAACTGAGAGAGTATTCCAAAACTGAGAGAGTATTCCAAAACTGAGAGAGTATTCCAAAACTGAGAGAGTATTACTAAACTGGGAGAGTATTACTAAACTGAGAGAGTATTCCAAAACTGAGAGAATATTACTAAACCGGGAGAGTATTACTAAACTGAGAGAGTATTACTAAACTGAGAGAGTATTACTAAACTGAGAGAGTATTACTAAACTGAGGGAATATTACTAAACCGAGAGAGTATTACTCAGGTGAGAGAATATTACTAAACGGAGATAGAATTACTAAACTGAGAGCGTATTACTAAACTGAGAGTGTTACTAAACTGAGAGAGTATTACTCAACTGAGAGACTATTACTAAACTGAGAGAGTATTACTAAACTGAGAGAATATTACTAAACTGATAGAGTATTACTAAACTGAGAGAGCTGAGAGAGTATTACTAGACCGAGAGAGTATTACTCAACTGAGAGAATATTACTCACCGGGGAGAATATTACTCAACCGAGAGAGTTTTACTAAACGGAGAGAGTTTTACTAAACTGAGAGAATATTACTCAATGGAGAGATTATTACTCAACTGATAGAGTATTACCAAACTGAGAGAGTATTACTATACTGAGAGAGTGTTACTAAACTGAGAGAATATTACTCAACTGAGAGAGTATTACTAAAGTGAGAGAGTATTACTAACCCGAGAGAGTATTACTAAACTGAGAGAGCTGAGAGAATATTACTAAACTGAGAGAATATTACTAAACTGAGAGAGTATTTCTAAACTGAGAGAGTATTATTAAACTGAGAGAGTGTTACTAAACTGAGAGAGTGTTACTAAACTGAGAGAGTATTACTCAACTGAGAGACTATTATTAAACTGAGAGAGTATTACTAAACTGAGAGAATATTACTAAACTGATAGAGTATTACTAAACTGAGAGAGCTGAGAGAGTATTACTAGACCGAGAGAGTATTACTCAACTGAGAGAATATTACTCACCGGGGAGAATATTACTAAACTGAGAGAGCTGAGAGAATATTATTAAACTGAGAGAGTATTACTAAGCCGAGAGAATATTACTAAACTGATAGAGTATTACTAACCTGAGAGAGCTGAGAGAGTATTACTAGACCAATAGAGTATTACTCAACTGAGAGAACATTACTCACCGTAGAGATTATTACTCAACCGAGAGAGTATTACTAAACGGAGAGAGTTTTACTAAACTGAGAGAATATTACTCAATGGAGAGATTATTACTCAACTGATAGAGTATTACCAAACTGAGAGAGTATTACTATACTGAGAGAGTGTTACTAAACTGAGAGAATATTGCTCAACTGAGAGAGTATTACTAAAGTGAGAGAGTATTACTAACCCGAGAGAGTATTACTAAACTGAGAGAGCTGAGAGAATATTACTAAACTGAGAGAATATTACTAAACTGAGAGAGTATTACTAAACTGAGAGAATATTACTAAACTGAGAGAGTATTACTAAACTGAGAGTGTTACTAAACTGAGAGAATATTACTCAACTGAGAGAGTATTACTAAACGGAGAGAGTATTACTAAACTGAGGGAATATTACTAAACTGAGAGAGTATTACTAAACTGAGAGAGTATTACTAAACTGAGGGAGTATTACTAAACCGAGAGAGTATTACTAAACTGAGAGAGTGTTACTAAACTGAGAGAGTGTTACTAAACTATGAGAGTATTACTAAACCGAGAGAGTATCACTAAACTGAGAGAGTATCACTAAACTGAGAGAGTGTTACTAAACTGAGAGAGTATTACTAAACTGAGAGAGTGTTCCTAAACTGAGAGAATATTACTCAACTGAGAGAGTCTTACTAAACTGAGAGAGTATTACTAAACTGAGGGAGTATTACTAAACTGAGAGATTATTACTAAGCTGAGGGAGTAT
Organism: Salvelinus fontinalis; assembly: GCF_029448725.1. Classification (NCBI taxonomy): domain Eukaryota; kingdom Metazoa; phylum Chordata; class Actinopteri; order Salmoniformes; family Salmonidae; genus Salvelinus; species Salvelinus fontinalis. Next base: position 67,299,071 of record NC_074667.1, read on the forward strand.
AACTAAACTGAGGGAGTATTACTAAACTGAGAGAGTATTACTAAACCGAGAGAGTATTACTAAACTGAGAGAGTGTTACTAAACTGAGAGAGTGTTACTAAACTATGAGAGTATTACTAAACCGAGAGAGTATCACTAAACTGAGAGAGTATCACTAAACTGAGAGAGTGTTACTAAACTGAGAGAGTATTACTAAACTGAGAGAGTGTTCCTAAACTGAGAGAATATTACTCAACTGAGAGAGTATTACTAAACTGAGAGAGTATTACTAAACTGAGGGAGTATTACTAAACTGAGAGATTATTACTAAGCTGAGGGAGTATAACTAAACTGAGGGAGTATTACTAAACTGAGAGAGTATTACTAAACTGAGAGTGTGTTCCTAAACTGAGTGTGTTCCTAAACTGAGAGTGTTCCTAAACTGAGAAGGTATTACTAAACTGAGAGAGTGTTACTAAACTGAGAGAGTATTACTAAACTGAGAGAGTGTTCCTAAACTGAGAGAATATTACTCAACCGAGAGAGTATTACTAAACGGAGAGAGTCTTACTAAACTGAGAGAATATTACTCAACTGAGAGAGTATTACTAAAGTGAGAGAGTATTACTAACCCGAGAAAGTATTACTAAAAGTAGAGAGAGCTGAGAGAATATTACTAAACTGAGAGAATATTACTAAACTGAGAGAGTATTACTTAACTGAGAGTGTTACTAAACTGAGATAATATTACTCAACTGAGAGAGTATTACTTAACTGAGGGAATATTACTAAACTGAGAGAGTATTACTAAACTGAGGGAGTATTACTAAACTGAGGGAGTATTACTGAACCGAGAGAGTATTACTAAACTGAGAGAGTATTACTAAACTGAGAGAGTATCACTAAACTGAGAGAGTGTAACTAAACTGAGAGAGTATTACTAAACTGAGAGAGTGTTCCTAAACTGAGATAATATTACTCAACTGAGAGAATATTACTAAACTGAGAGAGTATTACTAAAATGAGGGAGTGTTACTAAACTGAGAGATTATTACTAAACTGAGGGAGTATTACTAAACTGAGGGAGTTTTACTAAACTGAGAGAGTATTACTAAACCGAGAGAGTGTTCCTAAACTGAGAGAGTATTACTAAACTGAGAGTGTTACTAAACTGAGAGAATATTACTCAACTGAGAGAGTATTACTAAACGGAGAGAGTATTACTAAACTGAGGGAATATTACTAAACTGAGGGAATATTACTAAACTGAGAGAGTATTACTAAACTGAGGGAGTATTACTAAACCGAGAGAGTATTACTAAACTGACAGAGTGTTACTAAACTATGAGAGTATTACTAAACTGATAGAGTATTACTAAACTGAGAGAGCTGAGAGAGTATTACTAGACCGAGAGAGTATTACTCAACTGAGAGAATATTACTCACCGGGGAGAATATTACTAAACTGAGAGAGCTGCGAGAATATTATTAAACTGAGAGAGTATTACTAAGCCGAGAGAATATTACTAAACTGATAGAGTATTACTAACCTGAGAGAGCTGAGAGAGTATTACTAGACCAATAGAGTATTACTCAACTGAGAGAATATTACTCACCGTAGAGATCTTTACTCAACCGAGAGAGTATTACTAAACGGAGAGAGTTTTACTAAACTGAGAGAATATTACTCAATGGAGAGATTATTACTCAACTGATAGAGTATTACCAAACTGAGAGAGTATTACTATACTGAGAGAGTGTTACTAAACTGAGAGAATATTACTCAACTGAGAGAGTATTACTAAAGTGAGAGAGTATTACTAACCCGAGAGAGTATTACTAAACTGAGAGAGCTGAGAGTATATTACTAAACTGAGAGAATATTACTAAACTGAGAGAGTATTACTAAACTGAGAGAATATTACTAAACTGAGAGAGTATTACTAAACTGAGAGTGTTACTAAACTGAGAGAATATTACTCAACTGAGAGAGTATTACTAAACGGAGAGAGTATTACTAAACTGAGGGAATATTACTAAACTGAGAGAGTATTACGAAACTGAGAGAGTATTACTAAACTGAGGGAGTATAACTAAACTGAGGGAGTATAACTAAACTGAGGGAGTATTACTAAACTGAGAGAGTATTACTAAACTGAGGGAATATTCCAAAACTGAGAGAGTATTCCAAAACTGAGAGAGTATTCCAAAACTGAGAGAATATTACTAAACCGGGAGAGTATTACTAAACTGAGGGGGTATTACTAAACAGAGAGATTATTACTAAACCGAGGGAGTATTACTAAATGGAGAGAATATTACTAAACTGAGAGTGTTACTAAACTGAGAGAGTATTACTAAACTGAGAGAGTATTCCAAAACTGAGAGAGTATTCCAAAACTGAGAGAGTATTCCAAAACTGAGAGAGTATTACTAAACTGGGAGAGTATTACTAAACTGAGAGAGTATTCCAAAACTGAGAGACTATTACTAAACCGGGAGAGTATTACTAAACTGAGAGAGTATTACTAAACTGAGAGAGTATTACTAAACTGAGAGAATATTACTAAACCGAGAGAGTATTACTCAGCTGAGAGAGTATTACTAAACGGAGATAGAATTACTAAACTGAGAGCGTATTACTAAACTGAGAGTGTTACTAAACTGAGAGAGTATTACTCAACTGAGAGACTATTACTAAACTGAGAGAGTATTACTAAACTGAGAGAATATTACTAAACTGATAGAGTATTACTAAACTGAGAGAGCTGAGAGAGTATTACTAGACCGAGAGAGTATTACTCAACTGAGAGAATATTACTCACCGGGGAGAATATTACTCAACCGAGAGAGTTTTACTAAACGGAGAGAGTTTTACTAAACTGAGAGAATATTACTCAATGGAGAGATTATTACTCAACTGATAGAGTATTACCAAACTGAGAGAGTATTACTATACTGAGAGAGTGTTACTAAACTGAGAGAATATTACTCAACTGAGAGAGTATTACTAAAGTGAGAGAGTATTACTAACCCGAGAGAGTATTACTAAACTGAGAGAGCTGAGAGAATATTACTAAACTGAGAGAATATTACTAAACTGAGAGAGTATTTCTAAACTGAGAGAGTATTATTAAACTGAGAGAGTGTTACTAAACTGAGAGAGTGTTACTAAACTGAGAGAGTATTACTCAACTGAGAGACTATTACTAAACTGAGAGAGTATTACTAAACTGAGAGAATATTACTAAACTGATAGAGTATTACTAAACTGAGAGAGCTGAGAGAGTATTACTAGACCGAGAGAGTATTACTCAACTGAGAGAATATTACTCACCGGGGAGAATATTACTAAACTGAGAGAGCTGAGAGAATATTATTAAACTGAGAGAGTATTACTAAGCCGAGAGAATATTACTAAACTGATAGAGTATTACTAACCTGAGAGAGCTGAGAGAGTATTACTAGACCAATAGAGTATTACTCAACTGAGAGAACATTACTCACCGTAGAGATTATTACTCAACCGAGAGAGTATTACTAAACGGAGAGAGTTTTACTAAACTGAGAGAATATTACTCAATGGAGAGATTATTACTCAACTGATAGAGTATTACCAAACTGAGAGAGTATTACTATACTGAGAGAGTGTTACTAAACTGAGAGAATATTGCTCAACTGAGAGAGTATTACTAAAGTGAGAGAGTATTACTAACCCGAGAGAGTATTACTAAACTGAGAGAGCTGAGAGAATATTACTAAACTGAGAGAATATTACTAAACTGAGAGAGTATTACTAAACTGAGAGAATATTACTAAACTGAGAGAGTATTACTAAACTGAGAGTGTTACTAAACTGAGAGAATATTACTCAACTGAGAGAGTATTACTAAACGGAGAGAGTATTACTAAACTGAGGGAATATTACTAAACTGAGAGAGTATTACTAAACTGAGAGAGTATTACTAAACTGAGGGAGTATTACTAAACCGAGAGAGTATTACTAAACTGAGAGAGTGTTACTAAACTGAGAGAGTGTTACTAAACTATGAGAGTATTACTAAACCGAGAGTATCACTAAACTGAGAGAGTATCACTAAACTGAGAGAGTGTTACTAAACTGAGAGAGTATTACTAAACTGAGAGAGTGTTCCTAAACTGAGAGAATATTACTCAACTGAGAGAGTCTTACTAAACTGAGAGAGTATTACTAAACTGAGGGAGTATTACTAAACTGAGAGATTATTACTAAGCTGAGGGAGTATAACTAAACTGAGGGAGTATTACTAAACTGAGAGAGTATTACTAAACCGAGAGAGTATTACTAAACTGAGAGAGTGTTACTAAACTGAGAGAGTGTTACTAAACTATGAGAGTATTACTAAACCGAGAGAGTATCACTAAACTGAGAGAGTATCACTAAACTGAGAGAGTGTTACTAAACTGAGAGAGTATTACTAAACTGAGAGTGTGTTCCTAAACTGAGAGAATATTACTCAACTGAGAGAGTATTACTAAACTGAGAGAGTATTACTAAACTGAGGGAGTATTACTAAACTGAGAGATTATTACTAAGCTGAGGGAGTATAACTAAACTGAGGGAGTATTACTAAACTGAGAGAGTATTACTAAACTGAGAGTGTGTTCCTAAACTGAGTGTGTTCCTAAACTGAGAGTGTTCCTAAACTGAGAAGGTATTACTAAACTGAGAGAGTGTTACTAAACTGAGAGAGTATTACTAAACTGAGAGAGTGTTCCTAAACTGAGAGAATATTACTCAACCGAGAGAGTCTTACTAAACTGAGAGAATATTACTCAACTGAGAGAGTATTACTAAAGTGAGAGAGTATTACTAACCCGAGAAAGTATTACTAAAAGTAGAGAGAGCTGAGAGAATATTACTAAACTGAGAGAATATTACTAAACTGAGAGAGTATTACGAAACTGAGAGAATATTACTAAACTGAGAGAGTATTACTTAACTGAGAGTGTTACTAAACTGAGATAATATTACTCAACTGAGAGAGTATTACTTAACTGAGGGAATATTACTAAACTGAGAGAGTATTACTAAACTGAGGGAGTATTACTAAACTGAGGGAGTATTACTGAACCGAGAGAGTATTACTAAACTGAGAGAGTATTACTAAACTGAGAGAGTATCACTAAACTGAGAGAGTGTAACTAAACTGAGAGAGTATTACTAAACTGAGAGAGTGTTCCTAAACTGAGATAATATTACTCAACTGAGAGAATATTACTAAACTGAGAGAGTATTACTAAAATGAGGGAGTGTTACTAAACTGAGAGAGTATTACTAAACTGAGGGAGTATTACTAAACTGAGGGAGTTTTACTAAACTGAGAGAGTATTACTAAACCGAGAGAGTGTTCCTAAACTGAGAGAGTATTACTAAACTGAGAGTGTTACTAAACTGACAGAGTGTTACTAAACTATGAGAGTATTACTAAACTGATAGATTATTACTAAACTGAGAGAGCTGAGAGAGTATTACTAGACCGAGAGAGTATTACTCAACTGAGAGAATATTACTCACCGGGGAGAATATTACTAAACTGAGAGAGCTGCGAGAATATTATTAAACTGAGAGAGTATTACTAAGCCGAGAGAATATTACTAAACTGATAGAGTATTACTAACCTGAGAGAGCTGAGAGAGTATTACTAGACCAATAGAGTATTACTCAACTGAGAGAATATTACTCACCGTAGAGATCTTTACTCAACCGAGAGAGTATTACTAAACGGAGAGAGTTTTACTAAACTGAGAGAATATTACTCAATGGAGAGATTATTACTCAACTGATAGAGTATTACCAAACTGAGAGAGTATTACTATACTGAGAGAGTGTTACTAAAATGAGAGAATATTACTCAACTGAGAGAGTATTACTAAAGTGAGAGAGTATTACTAACCCGAGAGAGTATTACTAAACTGAGAGAGCTGAGAGTATATTACTAAACTGAGAGAATATTACTAAACTGAGAGAGTATTACTAAACTGAGAGAATATTACTAAACTGAGAGAGTATTACTAAACTGAGAGTGTTACTAAACTGAGAGAATATTACTCAACTGAGAGAGTATTACTAAACGGAGAGAGTATTACTAAACTGAGGGAATATTACTAAACTGAGAGAGTATTACTAAACTGAGAGAGTATTACTAAACTGAGGGAGTATAACTAAACTGAGGGAGTATAACTAAACTGAGGGAGTATTACTAAACTGAGAGAGTATTACTAAACTGAGGGAATATTCCAAAACTGAGAGAGTATTCCAAAACTGAGAGAGTATTCCAAAACTGAGAGAATATTACTAAACCGGGAGAGTATTACTAAACTGAGGGGGTATTACTAAACAGAGAGATTATTACTAAACCGAGGGAGTATTACTAAATGGAGAGAATATTACTAAACTGAGAGTGTTACTAAACTGAGAGAGTATTACTAAACTGAGAGAGTATTCCAAAACTGAGAGAGTATTCCAAAACTGAGAGAGTATTCCAAAACTGAGAGAGTATTACTAAACTGGGAGAGTATTACTAAACTGAGAGAGTATTCCAAAACTGAGAGAATATTACTAAACCGGGAGAGTATTACTAAACTGAGAGAGTATTACTAAACTGAGAGAGTATTACTAAACTGAGAGAGTATTACTAAACTGAGGGAATATTACTAAACCGAGAGAGTATTACTCAGCTGAGAGAGTATTACTAAACGGAGATAGAATTACTAAACTGAGAGCGTATTACTAAACTGAGAGTGTTACTAAACTGAGAGAGTATTACTCAACTGAGAGACTATTACTAAACTGAGAGAGTATTACTAAACTGAGAGAATATTACTAAACTGATAGAGTATTACTAAACTGAGAGAGCTGAGAGAGTATTACTAGACCGAGAGAGTATTACTCAACTGAGAGAATATTACTCACCGGGGAGAATATTACTCAACCGAGAGAGTTTTACTAAACGGAGAGAGTTTTACTAAACTGAGAGAATATTACTCAATGGAGAGATTATTACTCAACTGATAGAGTATTACCAAACTGAGAGAGTATTACTATACTGAGAGAGTGTTACTAAACTGAGAGAATATTACTCAACTGAGAGAGTATTACTAAAGTGAGAGAGTATTACTAACCCGAGAGAGTATTACTAAACTGAGAGAGCTGAGAGAATATTACTAAACTGAGAGAATATTACTAAACTGAGAGAGTATTTCTAAACTGAGAGAGTATTATTAAACTGAGAGAGTGTTACTAAACTGAGAGAGTGTTACTAAACTGAGAGAGTATTACTCAACTGAGAGACTATTACTAAACTGAGAGAGTATTACTAAACTGAGAGAATATTACTAAACTGATAGAGTATTACTAAACTGAGAGAGCTGAGAGAGTATTACTAGACCGAGAGAGTATTACTCAACTGAGAGAATATTACTCACCGGGGAGAATATTACTAAACTGAGAGAGCTGAGAGAATATTATTAAACTGAGAGAGTATTACTAAGCCGAGAGAATATTACTAAACTGATAGAGTATTACTAACCTGAGAGAGCTGAGAGAGTATTACTAGACCAATAGAGTATTACTCAACTGAGAGAATATTACTCACCAGAGAGATTATTACTCAACCCAGAGAGTATTACCAGACCAATAGAGTTTTACTAAACTGAGAGAATATTACTCAATGGAGAGATTATTACTCAACTGAGAGTATTACCAAACTGAGAGAGTATTACTAAACTGAGAGAGTGTTACTAAACTGAGAGAATATTACTCAACTGAGAGAGTATTACTAAAGTTAGAGAGTATTACTAACCCGAGAGAGTATTACTAAACTGAGAGAGCTGAGAGAATATTACTAAACTGAGAGAATATTACTAAACTGGGAGAGTATTACTAAACTGAGAGAATATTACTAAACTGAGAGAGTATTACTAAACTGAGAGTGTTACTAAACTGAGAGAATATTACTCAACTGAGAGAGTATTACTAAACGGAGAGAGTATTACTAAACTGAGGGAATATTACTAAACTGAGAGAGTATTACTAAACTGAGAGAGTATTACTAAACTGAGGGAGTATTACTAAACCGAGAGAGTATTACTAAACTGAGAGAGTGTTACTAAACTGAGAGAGTGTTACTAAACTGAGAGAGTGTTACTAAACTGAGAGAGTATTACTAAACTGAGATAGTGTTCCTAAACTGAGAGAATATTACTCAACTGAGAGAGTAATACTAAACTGGGAGAGTATTACTAAAATTAGGGAGTATTACTAAACTGAGAGATTATTACTAAACTGAGGGAGTATAACTAAACTGAGGGAGTATTACTAAACTGAGAGAGTATTACTAAACTGAGAGTGTGTTCCTAAATTGAGAGAGTGTTCCTAAACTGAGAAGGTATTACTAAACTGAGAGAGTATTACTAAACTGAGAGAGTATTACTTAACTGAGAGAGTATTGCTAAACTGAGAGAGTATTACTAAACTGAGAGAGTATTCCAAAACTGAGAGAATATTACTCAACTGAGAGAGTATTACTAAACTGAGAGAGTATTACTAAACTGAGAGAGTATTACTAAACTGAGAGATTATTACTAAACTGAGAGAGTATTGCTAAACTGAGAGAGTATTACTAAACTGAGAGAGTGTTACTAAACTGAGAGAATGTTACTAAACGGAGAGAGTATACCTATACCGAGAGTATTACTTAACTGAGGCAGTTTTACTAAACTGAGAGAGTGTTACTAGACTGAGAGAGAATTACTAAACTGAGAGAATATTACTAAACTGAGAGAGTATTACTAAACCGAGAGAGTATTACTAAACTGAGGGGGTATTACTAAACAGAGAGATTATTACTAAACCGAGGGAGTATTACTAAATGGAGAGAATATTACTAAACTGAGAGTGTTACTAAACTGAGAGAGTATTACTAAACTGAGAGAGTATTCCAAAACTGAGAGAGTATTCCAAAACTGAGAGAGTATTCCAAAACTGAGAGAGTATTACTAAACTGGGAGAGTATTACTAAACTGAGAGAGTATTCCAAAACTGAGAGAATATTACTAAACCGGGAGAGTATTACTAAACTGAGAGAGTATTACTAAACTGAGAGAGTATTACTAAACTGAGAGAGTATTACTAAACTGAGGGAATATTACTAAACCGAGAGAGTATTACTCAGCTGAGAGAATATTACTAAACGGAGATAGAATTACTAAACTGAGAGCGTATTACTAAACTGAGAGTGTTACTAAACTGAGAGAGTATTACTCAACTGAGAGACTATTACTAAACTGAGAGAGTATTACTAAACTGAGAGAATATTACTAAACTGATAGAGTATTACTAAACTGAGAGAGCTGAGAGAGTATTACTAGACCGAGAGAGTATTACTCAACTGAGAGAATATTACTCACCGGGGAGAATATTACTCAACCGAGAGAGTTTTACTAAACGGAGAGAGTTTTACTAAACTGAGAGAATATTACTCAATGGAGAGATTATTACTCAACTGATAGAGTATTACCAAACTGAGAGAGTATTACTATACTGAGAGAGTGTTACTAAACTGAGAGAATATTACTCAACTGAGAGAGTATTACTAAAGTGAGAGAGTATTACTAACCCGAGAGAGTATTACTAAACTGAGAGAGCTGAGAGAATATTACTAAACTGAGAGAATATTACTAAACTGAGAGAGTATTTCTAAACTGAGAGAGTATTATTAAACTGAGAGAGTGTTACTAAACTGAGAGAGTGTTACTAAACTGAGAGAGTATTACTCAACTGAGAGACTATTATTAAACTGAGAGAGTATTACTAAACTGAGAGAATATTACTAAACTGATAGAGTATTACTAAACTGAGAGAGCTGAGAGAGTATTACTAGACCGAGAGAGTATTACTCAACTGAGAGAATATTACTCACCGGGGAGAATATTACTAAACTGAGAGAGCTGAGAGAATATTATTAAACTGAGAGAGTATTACTAAGCCGAGAGAATATTACTAAACTGATAGAGTATTACTAACCTGAGAGAGCTGAGAGAGTATTACTAGACCAATAGAGTATTACTCAACTGAGAGAACATTACTCACCGTAGAGATTATTACTCAACCGAGAGAGTATTACTAAACGGAGAGAGTTTTACTAAACTGAGAGAATATTACTCAATGGAGAGATTATTACTCAACTGATAGAGTATTACCAAACTGAGAGAGTATTACTATACTGAGAGAGTGTTACTAAACTGAGAGAATATTGCTCAACTGAGAGAGTATTACTAAAGTGAGAGAGTATTACTAACCCGAGAGAGTATTACTAAACTGAGAGAGCTGAGAGAATATTACTAAACTGAGAGAATATTACTAAACTGAGAGAGTATTACTAAACTGAGAGAATATTACTAAACTGAGAGAGTATTACTAAACTGAGAGTGTTACTAAACTGAGAGAATATTACTCAACTGAGAGAGTATTACTAAACGGAGAGAGTATTACTAAACTGAGGGAATATTACTAAACTGAGAGAGTATTACTAAACTGAGAGAGTATTACTAAACTGAGGGAGTATTACTAAACCGAGAGAGTATTACTAAACTGAGAGAGTGTTACTAAACTGAGAGAGTGTTACTAAACTATGAGAGTATTACTAAACCGAGAGAGTATCACTAAACTGAGAGAGTATCACTAAACTGAGAGAGTGTTACTAAACTGAGAGAGTATTACTAAACTGAGAGAGTGTTCCTAAACTGAGAGAATATTACTCAACTGAGAGAGTCTTACTAAACTGAGAGAGTATTACTAAACTGAGGGAGTATTACTAAACTGAGAGATTATTACTAAGCTGAGGGAGTATAACTAAACTGAGGGAGTATTACTAAACTGAGAGAGTATTACTAAACCGAGAGAGTATTACTAAACTGAGAGAGTGTTACTAAACTGAGAGAGTGTTACTAAACTATGAGAGTATTACTAAACCGAGAGAGTATCACTAAACTGAGAGAGTATCACTAAACTGAGAGAGTGTTACTAAACTGAGAGAGTATTACTAAACTGAGAGAGTGTTCCTAAACTGAGAGAATATTACTCAACTGAGAGAGTATTACTAAACTGAGAGAGTATTACTAAACTGAGGGAGTATTACTAAACTGAGAGATTATTACTAAGCTGAGGGAGTATAACTAAACTGAGGGAGTATTACTAAACTGAGAGAGTATTACTAAACTGAGAGTGTGTTCCTAAACTGAGTGTGTTCCTAAACTGAGAGTGTTCCTAAACTGAGAAGGTATTACTAAACTGAGAGAGTGTTACTAAACTGAGAGAGTATTACTAAACTGAGAGAGTGTTCCTAAACTGAGAGAATATTACTCAACCGAGAGAGTATTACTAAACGGAGAGAGTCTTACTAAACTGAGAGAATATTACTCAACTGAGAGAGTATTACTAAAGTGAGAGAGTATTACTAACCCGAGAAAGTATTACTAAAAGTAGAGAGAGCTGAGAGAATATTACTAAACTGAGAGAATATTACTAAACTGAGAGAGTATTACTTAACTGAGAGTGTTACTAAACTGAGATAATATTACTCAACTGAGAGAGTATTACTTAACTGAGGGAATATTACTAAACTGAGAGAGTATTACTAAACTGAGGGAGTATTACTAAACTGAGGGAGTATTACTGAACCGAGAGAGTATTACTAAACTGAGAGAGTATTACTAAACTGAGAGAGTATCACTAAACTGAGAGAGTGTAACTAAACTGAGAGAGTATTACTAAACTGAGAGAGTGTTCCTAAACTGAGATAATATTACTCAACTGAGAGAATATTACTAAACTGAGAGAGTATTACTAAAATGAGGGAGTGTTACTAAACTGAGAGATTATTACTAAACTGAGGGAGTATTACTAAACTGAGGGAGTTTTACTAAACTGAGAGAGTATTACTAAACCGAGAGAGTGTTCCTAAACTGAGAGAGTATTACTAAACTGAGAGTGTTACTAAACTGAGAGAATATTACTCAACTGAGAGAGTATTACTAAACGGAGAGAGTATTACTAAACTGAGGGAATATTACTAAACTGAGGGAATATTACTAAACTGAGAGAGTATTACTAAACTGAGGGAGTATTACTAAACCGAGAGAGTATTACTAAACTGACAGAGTGTTACTAAACTATGAGAGTATTACTAAACTGATAGAGTATTACTAAACTGAGAGAGCTGAGAGAGTATTACTAGACCGAGAGAGTATTACTCAACTGAGAGAATATTACTCACCGGGGAGAATATTACTAAACTGAGAGAGCTGCGAGAATATTATTAAACTGAGAGAGTATTACTAAGCCGAGAGAATATTACTAAACTGATAGAGTATTACTAACCTGAGAGAGCTGAGAGAGTATTACTAGACCAATAGAGTATTACTCAACTGAGAGAATATTACTCACCGTAGAGATCTTTACTCAACCGAGAGAGTATTACTAAACGGAGAGAGTTTTACTAAACTGAGAGAATATTACTCAATGGAGAGATTATTACTCAACTGATAGAGTATTACCAAACTGAGAGAGTATTACTATACTGAGAGAGTGTTACTAAACTGAGAGAATATTACTCAACTGAGAGAGTATTACTAAAGTGAGAGAGTATTACTAACCCGAGAGAGTATTACTAAACTGAGAGAGCTGAGAGTATATTACTAAACTGAGAGAATATTACTAAACTGAGAGAGTATTACTAAACTGAGAGAATATTACTAAACTGAGAGAGTATTACTAAACTGAGAGTGTTACTAAACTGAGAGAATATTACTCAACTGAGAGAGTATTACTAAACGGAGAGAGTATTACTAAACTGAGGGAATATTACTAAACTGAGAGAGTATTACTAAACTGAGAGAGTATTACTAAACTGAGGGAGTATAACTAAACTGAGGGAGTATAACTAAACTGAGGGAGTATTACTAAACTGAGAGAGTATTACTAAACTGAGGGAATATTCCAAAACTGAGAGAGTATTCCAAAACTGAGAGAGTATTCCAAAACTGAGAGAATATTACTAAACCGGGAGAGTATTACTAAACTGAGGGGGTATTACTAAACAGAGAGATTATTACTAAACCGAGGGAGTATTACTAAATGGAGAGAATATTACTAAACTGAGAGTGTTACTAAACTGAGAGAGTATTACTAAACTGAGAGAGTATTCCAAAACTGAGAGAGTATTCCAAAACTGAGAGAGTATTCCAAAACTGAGAGAGTATTACTAAACTGGGAGAGTATTACTAAACTGAGAGAGTATTCCAAAACTGAGAGAATATTACTAAACCGGGAGAGTATTACTAAACTGAGAGAGTATTACTAAACTGAGAGAGTATTACTAAACTGAGAGAATATTACTAAACCGAGAGAGTATTACTCAGCTGAGAGAGTATTACTAAACGGAGATAGAATTACTAAACTGAGAGCGTATTACTAAACTGAGAGTGTTACTAAACTGAGAGAGTATTACTCAACTGAGAGACTATTACTAAACTGAGAGAGTATTACTAAACTGAGAGAATATTACTAAACTGATAGAGTATTACTAAACTGAGAGAGCTGAGAGAGTATTACTAGACCGAGAGAGTATTACTCAACTGAGAGAATATTACTCACCGGGGAGAATATTACTCAACCGAGAGAGTTTTACTAAACGGAGAGAGTTTTACTAAACTGAGAGAATATTACTCAATGGAGAGATTATTACTCAACTGATAGAGTATTACCAAACTGAGAGAGTATTACTATACTGAGAGAGTGTTACTAAACTGAGAGAATATTACTCAACTGAGAGAGTATTACTAAAGTGAGAGAGTATTACTAACCCGAGAGAGTATTACTATACTGAGAGAGTGTTACTAAACTGAGAGAATATTACTCAACTGAGAGAGTATTACTAAAGTGAGAGAGTATTACTAACCCGAGAGATTATTACTAAACTGAGGGAGTATTACTAAACTGAGGGAGTTTTACTAAACTGAGAGAGTATTACTAAACCAAGAGAGTGTTCCTAAACTGAGAGAGTATTACTAAACTGAGAGTGTTACTAAACTGAGAGAATATTACTCAACTGAGAGAGTATTACTAAACGGAGAGAGTATTACTAAACTGAGGGAATATTACTAAACTGAGGGAATATTACTAAACTGAGAGAGTATTACTAAACTGAGGGAGTATTACTAAACCGAGAGAGTATTACTAAACTGACAGAGTGTTACTAAACTATGAGAGTATTACTAAACTGATAGAGTATTACTAAACTGAGAGAGCTGAGAGAGTATTACTAGACCGAGAGAGTATTACTCAACTGAGAGAATATTACTCACCGGGGAGAATATTACTAAACTGAGAGAGCTGCGAGAATATTATTAAACTGAGAGAGTATTACTAAGCCGAGAGAATATTACTAAACTGATAGAGTATTACTAACCTGAGAGAGCTGAGAGAGTATTACTAGACCAATAGAGTATTACTCAACTGAGAGAATATTACTCACCGTAGAGATCTTTACTCAACCGAGAGAGTATTACTAAACGGAGAGAGTTTTACTAAACTGAGAGAATATTACTCAATGGAGAGATTATTACTCAACTGATAGAGTATTACCAAACTGAGAGAGTATTACTATACTGAGAGAGTGTTACTAAACTGAGAGAATATTACTCAACTGAGAGAGTATTACTAAAGTGAGAGAGTATTACTAACCCGAGAGAGTATTACTAAACTGAGAGAGCTGAGAGTATATTACTAAACTGAGAGAATATTACTAAACTGAGAGAGTATTACTAAACTGAGAGAATATTACTAAACTGAGAGAGTATTACTAAACTGAGAGTGTTACTAAACTGAGAGAATATTACTCAACTGAGAGAGTATTACTAAACGGAGAGAGTATTACTAAACTGAGGGAATATTACTAAACTGAGAGAGTATTACTAAACTGAGAGAGTATTACTAAACTGAGGGAGTATAACTAAACTGAGGGAGTATAACTAAACTGAGGGAGTATTACTAAACTGAGAGAGTATTACTAAACTGAGGGAATATTCCAAAACTGAGAGAGTATTCCAAAACTGAGAGAGTATTCCAAAACTGAGAGAATATTACTAAACCGGGAGAGTATTACTAAACTGAGGGGGTATTACTAAACAGAGAGATTATTACTAAACCGAGGGAGTATTACTAAATGGAGAGAATATTACTAAACTGAGAGTGTTACTAAACTGAGAGAGTATTACTAAACTGAGAGAGTATTCCAAAACTGAGAGAGTATTCCAAAACTGAGAGAGTATTCCAAAACTGAGAGAGTATTACTAAACTGGGAGAGTATTACTAAACTGAGAGAGTATTCCAAAACTGAGAGAATATTACTAAACCGGGAGAGTATTACTAAACTGAGAGAGTATTACTAAACTGAGAGAGTATTACTAAACTGAGAGAATATTACTAAACCGAGAGAGTATTACTCAGCTGAGAGAGTATTACTAAACGGAGATAGAATTACTAAACTGAGAGCGTATTACTAAACTGAGAGTGTTACTAAACTGAGAGAGTATTACTCAACTGAGAGACTATTACTAAACTGAGAGAGTATTACTAAACTGAGAGAATATTACTAAACTGATAGAGTATTACTAAACTGAGAGAGCTGAGAGAGTATTACTAGACCGAGAGAGTATTACTCAACTGAGAGAATATTACTCACCGGGGAGAATATTACTCAACCGAGAGAGTTTTACTAAACGGAGAGAGTTTTACTAAACTGAGAGAATATTACTCAATGGAGAGATTATTACTCAACTGATAGAGTATTACCAAACTGAGAGAGTATTACTATACTGAGAGAGTGTTACTAAACTGAGAGAATATTACTCAACTGAGAGAGTATTACTAAAGTGAGAGAGTATTACTAACCCGAGAGAGTATTACTATACTGAGAGAGTGTTACTAAACTGAGAGAATATTACTCAACTGAGAGAGTATTACTAAAGTGAGAGAGTATTACTAACCCGAGAGATTATTACTAAACTGAGGGAGTATTACTAAACTGAGGGAGTTTTACTAAACTGAGAGAGTATTACTAAACCGAGAGAGTGTTCCTAAACTGAGAGAGTATTACTAAACTGAGAGTGTTACTAAACTGAGAGAATATTACTCAACTGAGAGAGTATTACTAAACGGAGAGAGTATTACTAAACTGAGGGAATATTACTAAACTGAGGGAATATTACTAAACTGAGAGAGTATTACTAAACTGAGGGAGTATTACTAAACCGAGAGAGTATTACTAAACTGACAGAGTGTTACTAAACTATGAGAGTATTACTAAACTGATAGAGTATTACTAAACTGAGAGAGCTGAGAGAGTATTACTAGACCGAGAGAGTATTACTCAACTGAGAGAATATTACTCACCGGGGAGAATATTACTAAACTGAGAGAGCTGCGAGAATATTATTAAACTGAGAGAGTATTACTAAGCCGAGAGAATATTACTAAACTGATAGAGTATTACTAACCTGAGAGAGCTGAGAGAGTATTACTAGACCAATAGAGTATTACTCAACTGAGAGAATATTACTCACCGTAGAGATCTTTACTCAACCGAGAGAGTATTACTAAACGGAGAGAGTTTTACTAAACTGAGAGAATATTACTCAATGGAGAGATTATTACTCAACTGATAGAGTATTACCAAACTGAGAGAGTATTACTATACTGAGAGAGTGTTACTAAACTGAGAGAATATTACTCAACTGAGAGAGTATTACTAAAGTGAGAGAGTATTACTAACCCGAGAGAGTATTACTAAACTGAGAGAGCTGAGAGTATATTACTAAACTGAGAGAATATTACTAAACTGAGAGAGTATTACTAAACTGAGAGAATATTACTAAACTGAGAGAGTATTACTAAACTGAGAGTGTTACTAAACTGAGAGAATATTACTCAACTGAGAGAGTATTACTAAACGGAGAGAGTATTACTAAACTGAGGGAATATTACTAAACTGAGAGAGTATTACTAAACTGAGAGAGTATTACTAAACTGAGGGAGTATAACTAAACTGAGGGAGTATAACTAAACTGAGGGAGTATTACTAAACTGAGAGAGTATTACTAAACTGAGGGAATATTCCAAAACTGAGAGAGTATTCCAAAACTGAGAGAGTATTCCAAAACTGAGAGAATATTACTAAACCGGGAGAGTATTACTAAACTGAGGGGGTATTACTAAACAGAGAGATTATTACTAAACCGAGGGAGTATTACTAAATGGAGAGAATATTACTAAACTGAGAGTGTTACTAAACTGAGAGAGTATTACTAAACTGAGAGAGTATTCCAAAACTGAGAGAGTATTCCAAAACTGAGAGAGTATTCCAAAACTGAGAGAGTATTACTAAACTGGGAGAGTATTACTAAACTGAGAGAGTATTCCAAAACTGAGAGAATATTACTAAACCGGGAGAGTATTACTAAACTGAGAGAGTATTACTAAACTGAGAGAGTATTACTAAACTGAGAGAATATTACTAAACCGAGAGAGTATTACTCAGCTGAGAGAGTATTACTAAACGGAGATAGAATTACTAAACTGAGAGCGTATTACTAAACTGAGAGTGTTACTAAACTGAGAGAGTATTACTCAACTGAGAGACTATTACTAAACTGAGAGAGTATTACTAAACTGAGAGAATATTACTAAACTGATAGAGTATTACTAAACTGAGAGAGCTGAGAGAGTATTACTAGACCGAGAGAGTATTACTCAACTGAGAGAATATTACTCACCGGGGAGAATATTACTCAACCGAGAGAGTTTTACTAAACGGAGAGAGTTTTACTAAACTGAGAGAATATTACTCAATGGAGAGATTATTACTCAACTGATAGAGTATTACCAAACTGAGAGAGTATTACTATACTGAGAGAGTGTTACTAAACTGAGAGAATATTACTCAACTGAGAGAGTATTACTAAAGTGAGAGAGTATTACTAACCCGAGAGAGTATTACTAAACTGAGAGAGCTGAGAGAATATTACTAAACTGAGAGAATATTACTAAACTGAGAGAGTATTTCTAAACTGAGAGAGTATTATTAAACTGAGAGAGTGTTACTAAACTGAGAGAGTGTTACTAAACTGAGAGAGTATTACTCAACTGAGAGACTATTACTAAACTGAGAGAGTATTACTAAACTGAGAGAATATTACTAAACTGATAGAGTATTACTAAACTGAGAGAGCTGAGAGAGTATTACTAGACCGAGAGAGTATTACTCAACTGAGAGAATATTACTCACCGGGGAGAATATTACTAAACTGAGAGAGCTGAGAGAATATTATTAAACTGAGAGAGTATTACTAAGCCGAGAGAATATTACTAAACTGATAGAGTATTACTAACCTGAGAGAGCTGAGAGAGTATTACTAGACCAATAGAGTATTACTCAACTGAGAGAACATTACTCACCGTAGAGATTATTACTCAACCGAGAGAGTATTACTAAACGGAGAGAGTTTTACTAAACTGAGAGAATATTACTCAATGGAGAGATTATTACTCAACTGATAGAGTATTACCAAACTGAGAGAGTATTACTATACTGAGAGAGTGTTACTAAACTGAGAGAATATTGCTCAACTGAGAGAGTATTACTAAAGTGAGAGAGTATTACTAACCCGAGAGAGTATTACTAAACTGAGAGAGCTGAGAGAATATTACTAAACTGAGAGAATATTACTAAACTGAGAGAGTATTACTAAACTGAGAGAATATTACTAAACTGAGAGAGTATTACTAAACTGAGAGTGTTACTAAACTGAGAGAATATTACTCAACTGAGAGAGTATTACTAAACGGAGAGAGTATTACTAAACTGAGGGAATATTACTAAACTGAGAGAGTATTACTAAACTGAGAGAGTATTACTAAACTGAGGGAGTATTACTAAACCGAGAGAGTATTACTAAACTGAGAGAGTGTTACTAAACTGAGAGAGTGTTACTAAACTATGAGAGTATTACTAAACCGAGAGAGTATCACTAAACTGAGAGAGTATCACTAAACTGAGAGAGTGTTACTAAACTGAGAGAGTATTACTAAACTGAGAGAGTGTTCCTAAACTGAGAGAATATTACTCAACTGAGAGAGTCTTACTAAACTGAGAGAGTATTACTAAACTGAGGGAGTATTACTAAACTGAGAGATTATTACTAAGCTGAGGGAGTATAACTAAACTGAGGGAGTATTACTAAACTGAGAGAGTATTACTAAACCGAGAGAGTATTACTAAACTGAGAGAGTGTTACTAAACTGAGAGAGTGTTACTAAACTATGAGAGTATTACTAAACCGAGAGAGTATCACTAAACTGAGAGAGTATCACTAAACTGAGAGAGTGTTACTAAACTGAGAGAGTATTACTAAACTGAGAGTGTGTTCCTAAACTGAGAGAATATTACTCAACTGAGAGAGTATTACTAAACTGAGAGAGTATTACTAAACTGAGGGAGTATTACTAAACTGAGAGATTATTACTAAGCTGAGGGAGTATAACTAAACTGAGGGAGTATTACTAAACTGAGAGAGTATTACTAAACTGAGAGTGTGTTCCTAAACTGAGTGTGTTCCTAAACTGAGAGTGTTCCTAAACTGAGAAGGTATTACTAAACTGAGAGAGTGTTACTAAACTGAGAGAGTATTACTAAACTGAGAGAGTGTTCCTAAACTGAGAGAATATTACTCAACCGAGAGAGTATTACTAAACGGAGAGAGTCTTACTAAACTGAGAGAATATTACTCAACTGAGAGAGTATTACTAAAGTGAGAGAGTATTACTAACCCGAGAAAGTATTACTAAAAGTAGAGAGAGCTGAGAGAATATTACTAAACTGAGAGAATATTACTAAACTGAGAGAGTATTACGAAACTGAGAGAATATTACTAAACTGAGAGAGTATTACTTAACTGAGAGTGTTACTAAACTGAGATAATATTACTCAACTGAGAGAGTATTACTTAACTGAGGGAATATTACTAAACTGAGAGAGTATTACTAAACTGAGGGAGTATTACTAAACTGAGGGAGTATTACTGAACCGAGAGAGTATTACTAAACTGAGAGAGTATTACTAAACTGAGAGAGTATCACTAAACTGAGAGAGTGTAACTAAACTGAGAGAGTATTACTAAACTGAGAGAGTGTTCCTAAACTGAGATAATATTACTCAACTGAGAGAATATTACTAAACTGAGAGAGTATTACTAAAATGAGGGAGTGTTACTAAACTGAGAGAGTATTACTAAACTGAGGGAGTATTACTAAACTGAGGGAGTTTTACTAAACTGAGAGAGTATTACTAAACCGAGAGAGTGTTCCTAAACTGAGAGAGTATTACTAAACTGAGAGTGTTACTAAACTGAGAGAATATTACTCAACTGAGAGAGTATTACTAAACGGAGAGAGTATTACTAAACTGAGGGAATATTACTAAACTGAGGGAATATTACTAAACTGAGAGAGTATTACTAAACTGAGGGAGTATTACTAAACCGAGAGAGTATTACTAAACTGACAGAGTGTTACTAAACTATGAGAGTATTACTAAACTGATAGATTATTACTAAACTGAGAGAGCTGAGAGAGTATTACTAGACCGAGAGAGTATTACTCAACTGAGAGAATATTACTCACCGGGGAGAATATTACTAAACTGAGAGAGCTGCGAGAATATTATTAAACTGAGAGAGTATTACTAAGCCGAGAGAATATTACTAAACTGATAGAGTATTACTAACCTGAGAGAGCTGAGAGAGTATTACTAGACCAATAGAGTATTACTCAACTGAGAGAATATTACTCACCGTAGAGATCTTTACTCAACCGAGAGAGTATTACTAAACGGAGAGAGTTTTACTAAACTGAGAGAATATTACTCAATGGAGAGATTATTACTCAACTGATAGAGTATTACCAAACTGAGAGAGTATTACTATACTGAGAGAGTGTTACTAAAATGAGAGAATATTACTCAACTGAGAGAGTATTACTAAAGTGAGAGAGTATTACTAACCCGAGAGAGTATTACTAAACTGAGAGAGCTGAGAGTATATTACTAAACTGAGAGAATATTACTAAACTGAGAGAATATTACTAAACTGAGAGAGTATTACTAAACTGAGAGAGTATTACTAAACTGAGAGTGTTACTAAACTGAGAGAATATTACTCAACTGAGAGAGTATTACTAAACGGAGAGAGTATTACTAAACTGAGGGAATATTACTAAACTGAGAGAGTATTACTAAACTGAGAGAGTATTACTAAACTGAGGGAGTATAACTAAACTGAGGGAGTATAACTAAACTGAGGGAGTATTACTAAACTGAGAGAGTATTACTAAACTGAGGGAATATTCCAAAACTGAGAGAGTATTCCAAAACTGAGAGAGTATTCCAAAACTGAGAGAATATTACTAAACCGGGAGAGTATTACTAAACTGAGGGGGTATTACTAAACAGAGAGATTATTACTAAACCGAGGGAGTATTACTAAATGGAGAGAATATTACTAAACTGAGAGTGTTACTAAACTGAGAGAGTATTACTAAACTGAGAGAGTATTCCAAAACTGAGAGAGTATTCCAAAACTGAGAGAGTATTCCAAAACTGAGAGAGTATTACTAAACTGGGAGAGTATTACTAAACTGAGAGAGTATTCCAAAACTGAGAGAATATTACTAAACCGGGAGAGTATTACTAAACTGAGAGAGTATTACTAAACTGAGAGAGTATTACTAAACTGAGAGAGTATTACTAAACTGAGGGAATATTACTAAACCGAGAGAGTATTACTCAGCTGAGAGAGTATTACTAAACGGAGATAGAATTACTAAACTGAGAGCGTATTACTAAACTGAGAGTGTTACTAAACTGAGAGAGTATTACTCAACTGAGAGACTATTACTAAACTGAGAGAGTATTACTAAACTGAGAGAATATTACTAAACTGATAGAGTATTACTAAACTGAGAGAGCTGAGAGAGTATTACTAGACCGAGAGAGTATTACTCAACTGAGAGAATATTACTCACCGGGGAGAATATTACTCAACCGAGAGAGTTTTACTAAACGGAGAGAGTTTTACTAAACTGAGAGAATATTACTCAATGGAGAGATTATTACTCAACTGATAGAGTATTACCAAACTGAGAGAGTATTACTATACTGAGAGAGTGTTACTAAACTGAGAGAATATTACTCAACTGAGAGAGTATTACTAAAGTGAGAGAGTATTACTAACCCGAGAGAGTATTACTAAACTGAGAGAGCTGAGAGAATATTACTAAACTGAGAGAATATTACTAAACTGAGAGAGTATTTCTAAACTGAGAGAGTATTATTAAACTGAGAGAGTGTTACTAAACTGAGAGAGTGTTACTAAACTGAGAGAGTATTACTCAACTGAGAGACTATTACTAAACTGAGAGAGTATTACTAAACTGAGAGAATATTACTAAACTGATAGAGTATTACTAAACTGAGAGAGCTGAGAGAGTATTACTAGACCGAGAGAGTATTACTCAACTGAGAGAATATTACTCACCGGGGAGAATATTACTAAACTGAGAGAGCTGAGAGAATATTATTAAACTGAGAGAGTATTACTAAGCCGAGAGAATATTACTAAACTGATAGAGTATTACTAACCTGAGAGAGCTGAGAGAGTATTACTAGACCAATAGAGTATTACTCAACTGAGAGAATATTACTCACCAGAGAGATTATTACTCAACCCAGAGAGTATTACCAGACCAATAGAGTTTTACTAAACTGAGAGAATATTACTCACTGGAGAGATTATTACTCAACTGAGAGAGTATTACCAAACTGAGAGAGTATTACTAAACTGAGAGAGTGTTACTAAACTGAGAGAATATTACTCAACTGAGAGAGTATTACTAAAGTTAGAGAGTATTACTAACCCGAGAGAGTATTACTAAACTGAGAGAGCTGAGAGAATATTACTAAACTGAGAGAATATTACTAAACTGGGAGAGTATTACTAAACTGAGAGAATATTACTAAACTGAGAGAGTATTACTAAACTGAGAGTGTTACTAAACTGAGAGAATATTACTCAACTGAGAGAGTATTACTAAACGGAGAGAGTATTACTAAACTGAGGGAATATTACTAAACTGAGAGAGTATTACTAAACTGAGAGAGTATTACTAAACTGAGGGAGTATTACTAAACCGAGAGAGTATTACTAAACTGAGAGAGTGTTACTAAACTGAGAGAGTGTTACTAAACTGAGAGAGTGTTACTAAACTGAGAGAGTATTACTAAACTGAGATAGTGTTCCTAAACTGAGAGAATATTACTCAACTGAGAGAGTAATACTAAACTGGGAGAGTATTACTAAAATTAGGGAGTATTACTAAACTGAGAGATTATTACTAAACTGAGGGAGTATAACTAAACTGAGGGAGTATTACTAAACTGAGAGAGTATTACTAAACTGAGAGTGTGTTCCTAAATTGAGAGAGTGTTCCTAAACTGAGAAGGTATTACTAAACTGAGAGAGTATTACTAAACTGAGAGAGTATTACTTAACTGAGAGAGTATTGCTAAACTGAGAGAGTATTACTAAACTGAGAGAGTATTCCAAAACTGAGAGAATATTACTCAACTGAGAGAGTATTACTAAACTGAGAGAGTATTACTAAACTGAGAGAGTATTACTAAACTGAGAGATTATTACTAAACTGAGAGAGTATTGCTAAACTGAGAGAGTATTACTAAACTGAGAGAGTGTTACTAAACTGAGAGAATGTTACTAAACGGAGAGAGTATACCTATACCGAGAGTATTACTTAACTGAGGCAGTTTTACTAAACTGAGAGAGTGTTACTAGACTGAGAGAGAATTACTAAACTGAGAGAATATTACTAAACTGAGAGAGTATTACTAAACCGAGAGAGTATTACTAAACTGAGGGGGTATTACTAAACAGAGAGATTATTACAAAACCGAGGGAGTATTACTAAATGGAGAGAATATTACTAAACTGAGAGTGTTACTAAACTGAGAGAGTATTACTAAACTGAGAGAGTATTCCAAAACTGAGAGAGTATTCCAAAACTGAGAGAGTATTCCAAAACTGAGAGAGTATTACTAAACTGGGAGAGTATTACTAAACTGAGAGAGTATTCCAAAACTGAGAGAATATTACTAAACCGGGAGAGTATTACTAAACTGAGAGAGTATTACTAAACTGAGAGAGTATTACTAAACTGAGAGAGTATTACTAAACTGAGGGAATATTACTAAACCGAGAGAGTATTACTCAGCTGAGAGAATATTACTAAACGGAGATAGAATTACTAAACTGAGAGCGTATTACTAAACTGAGAGTGTTACTAAACTGAGAGAGTATTACTCAACTGAGAGACTATTACTAAACTGAGAGAGTATTACTAAACTGAGAGAATATTACTAAACTGATAGAGTATTACTAAACTGAGAGAGCTGAGAGAGTATTACTAGACCGAGAGAGTATTACTCAACTGAGAGAATATTACTCACCGGGGAGAATATTACTCAACCGAGAGAGTTTTACTAAACGGAGAGAGTTTTACTAAACTGAGAGAATATTACTCAATGGAGAGATTATTACTCAACTGATAGAGTATTACCAAACTGAGAGAGTATTACTATACTGAGAGAGTGTTACTAAACTGAGAGAATATTACTCAACTGAGAGAGTATTACTAAAGTGAGAGAGTATTACTAACCCGAGAGAGTATTACTAAACTGAGAGAGCTGAGAGAATATTACTAAACTGAGAGAATATTACTAAACTGAGAGAGTATTTCTAAACTGAGAGAGTATTATTAAACTGAGAGAGTGTTACTAAACTGAGAGAGTGTTACTAAACTGAGAGAGTATTACTCAACTGAGAGACTATTACTAAACTGAGAGAATATTACTAAACTGAGAGAATATTACTAAACTGATAGAGTATTACTAAACTGAGAGAGCTGAGAGAGTATTACTAGACCGAGAGAGTATTACTCAACTGAGAGAATATTACTCACCGGGGAGAATATTACTAAACTGAGAGAGCTGAGAGAATATTATTAAACTGAGAGAGTATTACTAAGCCGAGAGAATATTACTAAACTGATAGAGTATTACTAACCTGAGAGAGCTGAGAGAGTATTACTAGACCAATAGAGTATTACTCAACTGAGAGAACATTACTCACCGTAGAGATTATTACTCAACCGAGAGAGTATTACTAAACGGAGAGAGTTTTACTAAACTGAGAGAATATTACTCAATGGAGAGATTATTACTCAACTGATAGAGTATTACCAAACTGAGAGAGTATTACTATACTGAGAGAGTGTTACTAAACTGAGAGAATATTGCTCAACTGAGAGAGTATTACTAAAGTGAGAGAGTATTACTAACCCGAGAGAGTATTACTAAACTGAGAGAGCTGAGAGAATATTACTAAACTGAGAGAATATTACTAAACTGAGAGAGTATTACTAAACTGAGAGAATATTACTAAACTGAGAGAGTATTACTAAACTGAGAGTGTTACTAAACTGAGAGAATATTACTCAACTGAGAGAGTATTACTAAACGGAGAGAGTATTACTAAACTGAGGGAATATTACTAAACTGAGAGAGTATTACTAAACTGAGAGAGTATTACTAAACTGAGGGAGTATTACTAAACCGAGAGAGTATTACTAAACTGAGAGAGTGTTACTAAACTGAGAGAGTGTTACTAAACTATGAGAGTATTACTAAACCGAGAGAGTATCACTAAACTGAGAGAGTATCACTAAACTGAGAGAGTGTTACTAAACTGAGAGAGTATTACTAAACTGAGAGAGTGTTCCTAAACTGAGAGAATATTACTCAACTGAGAGAGTCTTACTAAACTGAGAGAGTATTACTAAACTGAGGGAGTATTACTAAACTGAGAGATTATTACTAAGCTGAGGGAGTATAACTAAACTGAGGGAGTATTACTAAACTGAGAGAGTATTACTAAACCGAGAGAGTATTACTAAACTGAGAGAGTGTTACTAAACTGAGAGAGTGTTACTAAACTATGAGAGTATTACTAAACCGAGAGAGTATCACTAAACTGAGAGAGTATCACTAAACTGAGAGAGTGTTACTAAACTGAGAGAGTATTACTAAACTGAGAGAGTGTTCCTAAACTGAGAGAATATTACTCAACTGAGAGAGTATTACTAAACTGAGAGAGTATTACTAAACTGAGGGAGTATTACTAAACTCAGAGATTATTACTAAGCTGAGGGAGTATAACTAAACTGAGGGAGTATTACTAAACTGAGAGAGTATTACTAAACTGAGAGTGTGTTCCTAAACTGAGTGTGTTCCTAAACTGAGAGTGTTCCTAAACTGAGAAGGTATTACTAAACTGAGAGAGTGTTACTAAACTGAGAGAGTATTACTAAACTGAGAGAGTGTTCCTAAACTGAGAGAATATTACTCAACCGAGAGAGTATTACTAAACGGAGAGAGTCTTACTAAACTGAGAGAATATTACTCAACTGAGAGAGTATTACTAAAGTGAGAGAGTATTACTAACCCGAGAAAGTATTACTAAAAGTAGAGAGAGCTGAGAGAATATTACTAAACTGAGAGAATATTACTAAACTGAGAGAGTATTACTTAACTGAGAGTGTTACTAAACTGAGATAATATTACTCAACTGAGAGAGTATTACTTAACTGAGGGAATATTACTAAACTGAGAGAGTATTACTAAACTGAGGGAGTATTACTAAACTGAGGGAGTATTACTGAACCGAGAGAGTATTACTAAACTGAGAGAGTATTACTAAACTGAGAGAGTATCACTAAACTGAGAGAGTGTAACTAAACTGAGAGAGTATTACTAAACTGAGAGAGTGTTCCTAAACTGAGATAATATTACTCAACTGAGAGAATATTACTAAACTGAGAGAGTATTACTAAAATGAGGGAGTGTTACTAAACTGAGAGATTATTACTAAACTGAGGGAGTATTACTAAACTGAGGGAGTTTTACTAAACTGAGAGAGTATTACTAAACCGAGAGAGTGTTCCTAAACTGAGAGAGTATTACTAAACTGAGAGTGTTACTAAACTGAGAGAATATTACTCAACTGAGAGAGTATTACTAAACGGAGAGAGTATTACTAAACTGAGGGAATATTACTAAACTGAGGGAATATTACTAAACTGAGAGAGTATTACTAAACTGAGGGAGTATTACTAAACCGAGAGAGTATTACTAAACTGACAGAGTGTTACTAAACTATGAGAGTATTACTAAACTGATAGAGTATTACTAAACTGAGAGAGCTGAGAGAGTATTACTAGACCGAGAGAGTATTACTCAACTGAGAGAATATTACTCACCGGGGAGAATATTACTAAACTGAGAGAGCTGCGAGAATATTATTAAACTGAGAGAGTATTACTAAGCCGAGAGAATATTACTAAACTGATAGAGTATTACTAACCTGAGAGAGCTGAGAGAGTATTACTAGACCAATAGAGTATTACTCAACTGAGAGAATATTACTCACCGTAGAGATCTTTACTCAACCGAGAGAGTATTACTAAACGGAGAGAGTTTTACTAAACTGAGAGAATATTACTCAATGGAGAGATTATTACTCAACTGATAGAGTATTACCAAACTGAGAGAGTATTACTATACTGAGAGAGTGTTACTAAACTGAGAGAATATTACTCAACTGAGAGAGTATTACTAAAGTGAGAGAGTATTACTAACCCGAGAGAGTATTACTAAACTGAGAGAGCTGAGAGTATATTACTAAACTGAGAGAATATTACTAAACTGAGAGAGTATTACTAAACTGAGAGAATATTACTAAACTGAGAGAGTATTACTAAACTGAGAGTGTTACTAAACTGAGAGAATATTACTCAACTGAGAGAGTATTACTAAACGGAGAGAGTATTACTAAACTGAGGGAATATTACTAAACTGAGAGAGTGTTACTAAACTGAGAGAGTATTACTAAACTGAGGGAGTATAACTAAACTGAGGGAGTATAACTAAACTGAGGGAGTATTACTAAACTGAGAGAGTATTACTAAACTGAGGGAATATTCCAAAACTGAGAGAGTATTCCAAAACTGAGAGAGTATTCCAAAACTGAGAGAATATTACTAAACCGGGAGAGTATTACTAAACTGAGGGGGTATTACTAAACAGAGAGATTATTACTAAACCGAGGGAGTATTACTAAATGGAGAGAATATTACTAAACTGAGAGTGTTACTAAACTGAGAGAGTATTACTAAACTGAGAGAGTATTCCAAAACTGAGAGAGTATTCCAAAACTGAGAGAGTATTCCAAAACTGAGAGAGTATTACTAAACTGGGAGAGTATTACTAAACTGAGAGAGTATTCCAAAACTGAGAGAATATTACTAAACCGGGAGAGTATTACTAAACTGAGAGAGTATTACTAAACTGAGAGAGTATTACTAAACTGAGAGAATATTACTAAACCGAGAGAGTATTACTCAGCTGAGAGAGTATTACTAAACGGAGATAGAATTACTAAACTGAGAGCGTATTACTAAACTGAGAGTGTTACTAAACTGAGAGAGTATTACTCAACTGAGAGACTATTACTAAACTGAGAGAGTATTACTAAACTGAGAGAATATTACTAAACTGATAGAGTATTACTAAACTGAGAGAGCTGAGAGAGTATTACTAGACCGAGAGAGTATTACTCAACTGAGAGAATATTACTCACCGGGGAGAATATTACTCAACCGAGAGAGTTTTACTAAACGGAGAGAGTTTTACTAAACTGAGAGAATATTACTCAATGGAGAGATTATTACTCAACTGATAGAGTATTACCAAACTGAGAGAGTATTACTATACTGAGAGAGTGTTACTAAACTGAGAGAATATTACTCAACTGAGAGAGTATTACTAAAGTGAGAGAGTATTACTAACCCGAGAGAGTATTACTATACTGAGAGAGTGTTACTAAACTGAGAGAATATTACTCAACTGAGAGAGTATTACTAAAGTGAGAGAGTATTACTAACCCGAGAGATTATTACTAAACTGAGGGAGTATTACTAAACTGAGGGAGTTTTACTAAACTGAGAGAGTATTACTAAACCGAGAGAGTGTTCCTAAACTGAGAGAGTATTACTAAACTGAGAGTGTTACTAAACTGAGAGAATATTACTCAACTGAGAGAGTATTACTAAACGGAGAGAGTATTACTAAACTGAGGGAATATTACTAAACTGAGGGAATATTACTAAACTGAGAGAGTATTACTAAACTGAGGGAGTATTACTAAACCGAGAGAGTATTACTAAACTGACAGAGTGTTACTAAACTATGAGAGTATTACTAAACTGATAGAGTATTACTAAACTGAGAGAGCTGAGAGAGTATTACTAGACCGAGAGAGTATTACTCAACTGAGAGAATATTACTCACCGGGGAGAATATTACTAAACTGAGAGAGCTGCGAGAATATTATTAAACTGAGAGAGTATTACTAAGCCGAGAGAATATTACTAAACTGATAGAGTATTACTAACCTGAGAGAGCTGAGAGAGTATTACTAGACCAATAGAGTATTACTCAACTGAGAGAATATTACTCACCGTAGAGATCTTTACTCAACCGAGAGAGTATTACTAAACGGAGAGAGTTTTACTAAACTGAGAGAATATTACTCAATGGAGAGATTATTACTCAACTGATAGAGTATTACCAAACTGAGAGAGTATTACTATACTGAGAGAGTGTTACTAAACTGAGAGAATATTACTCAACTGAGAGAGTATTACTAAAGTGAGAGAGTATTACTAACCCGAGAGAGTATTACTAAACTGAGAGAGCTGAGAGTATATTACTAAACTGAGAGAATATTACTAAACTGAGAGAGTATTACTAAACTGAGAGAATATTACTAAACTGAGAGAGTATTACTAAACTGAGAGTGTTACTAAACTGAGAGAATATTACTCAACTGAGAGAGTATTACTAAACGGAGAGAGTATTACTAAACTGAGGGAATATTACTAAACTGAGAGAGTATTACTAAACTGAGAGAGTATTACTAAACTGAGGGAGTATAACTAAACTGAGGGAGTATAACTAAACTGAGGGAGTATTACTAAACTGAGAGAGTATTACTAAACTGAGGGAATATTCCAAAACTGAGAGAGTATTCCAAAACTGAGAGAGTATTCCAAAACTGAGAGAATATTACTAAACCGGGAGAGTATTACTAAACTGAGGGGGTATTACTAAACAGAGAGATTATTACTAAACCGAGGGAGTATTACTAAATGGAGAGAATATTACTAAACTGAGAGTGTTACTAAACTGAGAGAGTATTACTAAACTGAGAGAGTATTCCAAAACTGAGAGAGTATTCCAAAACTGAGAGAGTATTCCAAAACTGAGAGAGTATTACTAAACTGGGAGAGTATTACTAAACTGAGAGAGTATTCCAAAACTGAGAGAATATTACTAAACCGGGAGAGTATTACTAAACTGAGAGAGTATTACTAAACTGAGAGAGTATTACTAAACTGAGAGAATATTACTAAACCGAGAGAGTATTACTCAGCTGAGAGAGTATTACTAAACGGAGATAGAATTACTAAACTGAGAGCGTATTACTAAACTGAGAGTGTTACTAAACTGAGAGAGTATTACTCAACTGAGAGACTATTACTAAACTGAGAGAGTATTACTAAACTGAGAGAATATTACTAAACTGATAGAGTATTACTAAACTGAGAGAGCTGAGAGAGTATTACTAGACCGAGAGAGTATTACTCAACTGAGAGAATATTACTCACCGGGGAGAATATTACTCAACCGAGAGAGTTTTACTAAACGGAGAGAGTTTTACTAAACTGAGAGAATATTACTCAATGGAGAGATTATTACTCAACTGATAGAGTATTACCAAACTGAGAGAGTATTACTATACTGAGAGAGTGTTACTAAACTGAGAGAATATTACTCAACTGAGAGAGTATTACTAAAGTGAGAGAGTATTACTAACCCGAGAGAGTATTACTAAACTGAGAGAGCTGAGAGAATATTACTAAACTGAGAGAATATTACTAAACTGAGAGAGTATTTCTAAACTGAGAGAGTATTATTAAACTGAGAGAGTGTTACTAAACTGAGAGAGTGTTACTAAACTGAGAGAGTATTACTCAACTGAGAGACTATTACTAAACTGAGAGAGTATTACTAAACTGAGAGAGTATCACTAAACTGAGAGAGTGTAACTAAACTGAGAGAGTATTACTAAACTGAGAGAGTGTTCCTAAACTGAGATAATATTACTCAACTGAGAGAATATTACTAAACTGAGAGAGTATTACTAAAATGAGGGAGTGTTACTAAACTGAGAGATTATTACTAAACTGAGGGAGTATTACTAAACTGAGGGAGTTTTACTAAACTGAGAGAGTATTACTAAACCGAGAGAGTGTTCCTAAACTGAGAGAGTATTACTAAACTGAGAGTGTTACTAAACTGAGAGAATATTACTCAACTGAGAGAGTATTACTAAACGGAGAGAGTATTACTAAACTGAGGGAATATTACTAAACTGAGGGAATATTACTAAACTGAGAGAGTATTACTAAACTGAGGGAGTATTACTAAACCGAGAGAGTATTACTAAACTGACAGAGTGTTACTAAACTATGAGAGTATTACTAAACTGATAGAGTATTACTAAACTGAGAGAGCTGAGAGAGTATTACTAGACCGAGAGAGTATTACTCAACTGAGAGAATATTACTCACCGGGGAGAATATTACTAAACTGAGAGAGCTGCGAGAATATTATTAAACTGAGAGAGTATTACTAAGCCGAGAGAATATTACTAAACTGATAGAGTATTACTAACCTGAGAGAGCTGAGAGAGTATTACTAGACCAATAGAGTATTACTCAACTGAGAGAATATTACTCACCGTAGAGATCTTTACTCAACCGAGAGAGTATTACTAAACGGAGAGAGTTTTACTAAACTGAGAGAATATTACTCAATGGAGAGATTATTACTCAACTGATAGAGTATTACCAAACTGAGAGAGTATTACTATACTGAGAGAGTGTTACTAAACTGAGAGAATATTACTCAACTGAGAGAGTATTACTAAAGTGAGAGAGTATTACTAACCCGAGAGAGTATTACTAAACTGAGAGAGCTGAGAGTATATTACTAAACTGAGAGAATATTACTAAACTGAGAGAGTATTACTAAACTGAGAGAATATTACTAAACTGAGAGAGTATTACTAAAGTGAGAGTGTTACTAAACTGAGAGAATATTACTCAACTGAGAGAGTATTACTAAACGGAGAGAGTATTACTAAACTGAGGGAATATTACTAAACTGAGAGAGTATTACTAAACTGAGAGAGTATTACTAAACTGAGGGAGTATAACTAAACTGAGGGAGTATAACTAAACTGAGGGAGTATTACTAAACTGAGAGAGTATTACTAAACTGAGGGAATATTCCAAAACTGAGAGAGTATTCCAAAACTGAGAGAGTATTCCAAAACTGAGAGAATATTACTAAACCGGGAGAGTATTACTAAACTGAGGGGGTATTACTAAACAGAGAGATTATTACTAAACCGAGGGAGTATTACTAAATGGAGAGAATATTACTAAACTGAGAGTGTTACTAAACTGAGAGAGTATTACTAAACTGAGAGAGTATTCCAAAACTGAGAGAGTATTCCAAAACTGAGAGAGTATTCCAAAACTGAGAGAGTATTACTAAACTGGGAGAGTATTACTAAACTGAGAGAGTATTCCAAAACTGAGAGAATATTACTAAACCGGGAGAGTATTACTAAACTGAGAGAGTATTACTAACTGAGAGAGTATTACTAAACTGAGAGAATATTACTAAACCGAGAGAGTATTACTCAGCTGAGAGAGTATTACTAAACGGAGATAGAATTACTAAACTGAGAGCGTATTACTAAACTGAGAGTGTTACTAAACTGAGAGAGTATTACTCAACTGAGAGACTATTACTAAACTGAGAGAGTATTACTAAACTGAGAGAATATTACTAAACTGATAGAGTATTACTAAACTGAGAGAGCTGAGAGAGTATTACTAGACCGAGAGAGTATTACTCAACTGAGAGAATATTACTCACCGGGGAGAATATTACTCAACCGAGAGAGTTTTACTAAACGGAGAGAGTTTTACTAAACTGAGAGAATATTACTCAATGGAGAGATTATTACTCAACTGATAGAGTATTACCAAACTGAGAGAGTATTACTATACTGAGAGAGTGTTACTAAACTGAGAGAATATTACTCAACTGAGAGAGTATTACTAAAGTGAGAGAGTATTACTAACCCGAGAGAGTATTACTATACTGAGAGAGTGTTACTAAACTGAGAGAATATTACTCAACTGAGAGAGTATTACTAAAGTGAGAGAGTATTACTAACCCGAGAGATTATTACTAAACTGAGGGAGTATTACTAAACTGAGGGAGTTTTACTAAACTGAGAGAGTATTACTAAACCGAGAGAGTGTTCCTAAACTGAGAGAGTATTACTAAACTGAGAGTGTTACTAAACTGAGAGAATATTACTCAACTGAGAGAGTATTACTAAACGGAGAGAGTATTACTAAACTGAGGGAATATTACTAAACTGAGGGAATATTACTAAACTGAGAGAGTATTACTAAACTGAGGGAGTATTACTAAACCGAGAGAGTATTACTAAACTGACAGAGTGTTACTAAACTATGAGAGTATTACTAAACTGATAGAGTATTACTAAACTGAGAGAGCTGAGAGAGTATTACTAGACCGAGAGAGTATTACTCAACTGAGAGAATATTACTCACCGGGGAGAATATTACTAAACTGAGAGAGCTGCGAGAATATTATTAAACTGAGAGAGTATTACTAAGCCGAGAGAATATTACTAAACTGATAGAGTATTACTAACCTGAGAGAGCTGAGAGAGTATTACTAGACCAATAGAGTATTACTCAACTGAGAGAATATTACTCACCGTAGAGATCTTTACTCAACCGAGAGAGTATTACTAAACGGAGAGAGTTTTACTAAACTGAGAGAATATTACTCAATGGAGAGATTATTACTCAACTGATAGAGTATTACCAAACTGAGAGAGTATTACTATACTGAGAGAGTGTTACTAAACTGAGAGAATATTACTCAACTGAGAGAGTATTACTAAAGTGAGAGAGTATTACTAACCCGAGAGAGTATTACTAAACTGAGAGAGCTGAGAGTATATTACTAAACTGAGAGAATATTACTAAACTGAGAGAGTATTACTAAACTGAGAGAATATTACTAAACTGAGAGAGTATTACTAAACTGAGAGTGTTACTAAACTGAGAGAATATTACTCAACTGAGAGAGTATTACTAAACGGAGAGAGTATTACTAAACTGAGGGAATATTACTAAACTGAGAGAGTATTACTAAACTGAGAGAGTATTACTAAACTGAGGGAGTATAACTAAACTGAGGGAGTATAACTAAACTGAGGGAGTATTACTAAACTGAGAGAGTATTACTAAACTGAGGGAATATTCCAAAACTGAGAGAGTATTCCAAAACTGAGAGAGTATTCCAAAACTGAGAGAATATTACTAAACCGGGAGAGTATTACTAAACTGAGGGGGTATTACTAAACAGAGAGATTATTACTAAACCGAGGGAGTATTACTAAATGGAGAGAATATTACTAAACTGAGAGTGTTACTAAACTGAGAGAGTATTACTAAACTGAGAGAGTATTCCAAAACTGAGAGAGTATTCCAAAACTGAGAGAGTATTCCAAAACTGAGAGAGTATTACTAAACTGGGAGAGTATTACTAAACTGAGAGAGTATTCCAAAACTGAGAGAATATTACTAAACCGGGAGAGTATTACTAAACTGAGAGAGTATTACTAAACTGAGAGAGTATTACTAAACTGAGAGAATATTACTAAACCGAGAGAGTATTACTCAGCTGAGAGAGTATTACTAAACGGAGATAGAATTACTAAACTGAGAGCGTATTACTAAACTGAGAGTGTTACTAAACTGAGAGAGTATTACTCAACTGAGAGACTATTACTAAACTGAGAGAGTATTACTAAACTGAGAGAATATTACTAAACTGATAGAGTATTACTAAACTGAGAGAGCTGAGAGAGTATTACTAGACCGAGAGAGTATTACTCAACTGAGAGAATATTACTCACCGGGGAGAATATTACTCAACCGAGAGAGTTTTACTAAACGGAGAGAGTTTTACTAAACTGAGAGAATATTACTCAATGGAGAGATTATTACTCAACTGATAGAGTATTACCAAACTGAGAGAGTATTACTATACTGAGAGAGTGTTACTAAACTGAGAGAATATTACTCAACTGAGAGAGTATTACTAAAGTGAGAGAGTATTACTAACCCGAGAGAGTATTACTAAACTGAGAGAGCTGAGAGAATATTACTAAACTGAGAGAATATTACTAAACTGAGAGAGTATTTCTAAACTGAGAGAGTATTATTAAACTGAGAGAGTGTTACTGGTCCCGTGTGGCTCAGTTGGTAGAGCATGGCGCTTGCAACGCCAGGGTTGTGGGTTCAATTCCCACGGGGGGACCAGGGTTCAATTCCCACGGGGGGACCAGGATGAATATGTATGAACTTTCCAATTTGTAAGTCGCTCTGGATAAGAGCGTCTGCTAAATGACTTAAATGTAATGTAAATGTTACTAAACTGAGAGAGTGTTACTAAACTGAGAGAGTATTACTCAACTGAGAGACTATTACTAAACTGAGAGAGTATTACTAAACTGAGAGAATATTACTAAACTGATAGAGTATTACTAAACTGAGAGAGCTGAGAGAGTATTACTAGACCGAGAGAGTATTACTCAACTGAGAGAATATTACTCACCGGGGAGAATATTACTAAACTGAGAGAGCTGAGAGAATATTATTAAACTGAGAGAGTATTACTAAGCCGAGAGAATATTACTAAACTGATAGAGTATTACTAACCTGAGAGAGCTGAGAGAGTATTACTAGACCAATAGAGTATTACTCAACTGAGAGAACATTACTCACCGTAGAGATTATTACTCAACCGAGAGAGTATTACTAAACGGAGAGAGTTTTACTAAACTGAGAGAATATTACTCAATGGAGAGATTATTACTCAACTGATAGAGTATTACCAAACTGAGAGAGTATTACTATACTGAGAGAGTGTTACTAAACTGAGAGAATATTGCTCAACTGAGAGAGTATTACTAAAGTGAGAGAGTATTACTAACCCGAGAGAGTATTACTAAACTGAGAGAGCTGAGAGAATATTACTAAACTGAGAGAATATTACTAAACTGAGAGAGTATTACTAAACTGAGAGAATATTACTAAACTGAGAGAGTATTACTAAACTGAGAGTGTTACTAAACTGAGAGAATATTACTCAACTGAGAGAGTATTACTAAACGGAGAGAGTATTACTAAACTGAGGGAATATTACTAAACTGAGAGAGTATTACTAAACTGAGAGAGTATTACTAAACTGAGGGAGTATTACTAAACCGAGAGAGTATTACTAAACTGAGAGAGTGTTACTAAACTGAGAGAGTGTTACTAAACTATGAGAGTATTACTAAACCGAGAGAGTATCACTAAACTGAGAGAGTATCACTAAACTGAGAGAGTGTTACTAAACTGAGAGAGTATTACTAAACTGAGAGAGTGTTCCTAAACTGAGAGAATATTACTCAACTGAGAGAGTCTTACTAAACTGAGAGAGTATTACTAAACTGAGGGAGTATTACTAAACTGAGAGATTATTACTAAGCTGAGGGAGTATAACTAAACTGAGGGAGTATTACTAAACTGAGAGAGTATTACTAAACCGAGAGAGTATTACTAAACTGAGAGAGTGTTACTAAACTGAGAGAGTGTTACTAAACTATGAGAGTATTACTAAACCGAGAGAGTATCACTAAACTGAGAGAGTATCACTAAACTGAGAGAGTGTTACTAAACTGAGAGAGTATTACTAAACTGAGAGTGTGTTCCTAAACTGAGAGAATATTACTCAACTGAGAGAGTATTACTAAACTGAGAGAGTATTACTAAACTGAGGGAGTATTACTAAACTGAGAGATTATTACTAAGCTGAGGGAGTATAACTAAACTGAGGGAGTATTACTAAACTGAGAGAGTATTACTAAACTGAGAGTGTGTTCCTAAACTGAGTGTGTTCCTAAACTGAGAGTGTTCCTAAACTGAGAAGGTATTACTAAACTGAGAGAGTGTTACTAAACTGAGAGAGTATTACTAAACTGAGAGAGTGTTCCTAAACTGAGAGAATATTACTCAACCGAGAGAGTATTACTAAACGGAGAGAGTCTTACTAAACTGAGAGAATATTACTCAACTGAGAGAGTATTACTAAAGTGAGAGAGTATTACTAACCCGAGAAAGTATTACTAAAAGTAGAGAGAGCTGAGAGAATATTACTAAACTGAGAGAATATTACTAAACTGAGAGAGTATTACGAAACTGAGAGAATATTACTAAACTGAGAGAGTATTACTTAACTGAGAGTGTTACTAAACTGAGATAATATTACTCAACTGAGAGAGTATTACTTAACTGAGGGAATATTACTAAACTGAGAGAGTATTACTAAACTGAGGGAGTATTACTAAACTGAGGGAGTATTACTGAACCGAGAGAGTATTACTAAACTGAGAGAGTGTTACTAAACTGAGAGAGTGTTACTAAACTATGAGAGTATTACTAAACTGAGAGAGTATCACTAAACTGAGAGAGTGTTCCTAAACAATGATAATATTACTCAACTGAGAGAATATTACTAAACTGAGAGAGTATTACTAAAATGAGGGAGTGTTACTAAACTGAGAGATTATTACTAAACTGAGGGAGTATTACTAAACTGAGGGAGTTTTACTAAACTGAGAGAGTATTACTAAACCGAGAGAGTGTTCCTAAACTGAGAGAGTATTACTAAACTGAGAGTGTTACTAAACTGAGAGAATATTACTCAACTGAGAGAGTATTACTAAACGGAGAGAGTATTACTAAACTGAGGGAATATTACTAAACTGAGGGAATATTACTAAACTGAGAGAGTATTACTAAACTGAGGGAGTATTACTAAACCGAGAGAGTATTACTAAACTGAGAGAGTGTTACTAAACTATGAGAGTATTACTAAACTGATAGAGTATTACTAAACTGAGAGAGCTGAGAGAGTATTACTAGACCGAGAGAGTATTACTCAACTGAGAGCATATTACTCACCGGGGAGAATATTACTAAACTGAGAGAGCTGCGAGAATATTATTAAACTGAGAGAGTATTACTAAGCTGAGAGAATATTACTAAACTGATAGAGTATTACTAACCTGAGAGAGCTGAGAGAGTATTACTAGACCAATAGAGTATTACTCAACTGAGAGAATATTACTCACCGTAGAGATTTTTACTCAACCGAGAGAGTATTACTAAACGGAGAGAGTTTTACTAAACTGAGAGAATATTACTCAATGGAGAGATTATTACTCAACTGATAGAGTATTACCAAACTGAGAGAGTATTACTATACTGAGAGAGTGTTACTAAACTGAGAGAATATTACTCAACTGAGAGAGTATTACTAAAGTGAGAGAGTATTACTAACCCGAGAGAGTATTACTAAACTGAGAGAGCTGAGAGTATATTACTAAACTGAGAGAATATTACTAAACTGAGAGAGTATTACTAAACTGAGAGAATATTACTAAACTGAGAGAGTATTACTAAACTGAGAGTGTTACTAAACTGAGAGAATATTACTCAACTGAGAGAGTATTACTAAACGGAGAGAGTATTACTAAACTGAGGGAATATTACTAAACTGAGAGAGTATTACTAAACTGAGAGAGTATTACTAAACTGAGGGAGTATAACTAAACTGAGGGAGTATAACTAAACTGAGGGAGTATTACTAAACTGAGAGAGTATTACTAAACTGAGGGAATATTCCAAAACTGAGAGAGTATTCCAAAACTGAGAGAGTATTCCAAAACTGAGAGAATATTACTAAACCGGGAGAGTATTACTAAACTGAGAGAGTATTACTAAACTGAGAGAGTATTACTAAACTGGGAGAGTATTACTAAACTGAGAGAGTATTCCAAAACTGAGAGAATATTACTAAACCGGGAGAGTATTACTAAACTGAGAGAGTATTACTAAACTGAGAGAGTATTACTAAACTGAGAGAGTATTACTAAACTGAGGGAATATTACTAAACCGAGAGAGTATTACTCAACTGAGAGAGTATTACTAAACGGAGATAGAATTACTAAACTGAGAGCGTATTACTAAACTGAGAGTGTTACTAAACTGAGAGAGTATTACTCAACTGAGAGACTATTACTAAACTGAGAGAGTATTACTAAACTGAGAGAATATTACTAAACTGATAGAGTATTACTAAACTGAGAGAGCTGAGAGAGTATTACTAGACCGAGAGAGTATTACTCAACTGAGAGAATATTACTCACCGGGGAGAATATTACTCAACCGAGAGAGTTTTACTAAACGGAGAGAGTTTTACTAAACTGAGAGAATATTACTCAATGGAGAGATTATTACTCAACTGATAGAGTATTACCAAACTGAGAGAGTATTACTATACTGAGAGAGTGTTACTAAACTGAGAGAATATTACTCAACTGAGAGAGTATTACTAAAGTGAGAGAGTATTACTAACCCGAGAGAGTATTACTAAACTGAGAGAGCTGAGAGAATATTACTAAACTGAGAGAATATTACTAAACTGAGAGAGTATTTCTAAACTGAGAGAGTATTATTAAACTGAGAGAGTGTTACTAAACTGAGAGAGTGTTACTAAACTGAGAGAGTATTACTCAACTGAGAGACTATTACTAAACTGAGAGAGTATTACTAAACTGAGAGAATATTACTAAACTGATAGAGTATTACTAAACTGAGAGAGCTGAGAGAGTATTACTAGACCGAGAGAGTATTACTCAACTGAGAGAATATTACTCACCGGGGAGAATATTACTAAACTGAGAGAGCTGCGAGAATATTATTAAACTGAGAGAGTATTACTAAGCCGAGAGAATATTACTAAACTGATAGAGTATTACTAACCTGAGAGAGCTGAGAGAGTATTACTAGACCAATAGAGTATTACTCAACTGAGAGAATATTACTCACCGTAGAGATCTTTACTCAACCGAGAGAGTATTACTAAACGGAGAGAGTTTTACTAAACTGAGAGAATATTACTCAATGGAGAGATTATTACTCAACTGATAGAGTATTACCAAACTGAGAGAGTATTACTATACTGAGAGAGTGTTACTAAACTGAGAGAATATTACTCAACTGAGAGAGTATTACTAAAGTGAGAGAGTATTACTAACCCGAGAGAGTATTACTAAACTGAGAGAGCTGAGAGTATATTACTAAACTGAGAGAATATTACTAAACTGAGAGAGTATTACTAAACTGAGAGAATATTACTAAACTGAGAGAGTATTACTAAACTGAGAGTGTTACTAAACTGAGAGAATATTACTCAACTGAGAGAGTATTACTAAACGGAGAGAGTATTACTAAACTGAGGGAATATTACTAAACTGAGAGAGTATTACTAAACTGAGAGAGTATTACTAAACTGAGGGAGTATAACTAAACTGAGGGAGTATAACTAAACTGAGGGAGTATTACTAAACTGAGAGAGTATTACTAAACTGAGGGAATATTCCAAAACTGAGAGAGTATTCCAAAACTGAGAGAGTATTCCAAAACTGAGAGAATATTACTAAACCGGGAGAGTATTACTAAACTGAGGGGGTATTACTAAACAGAGAGATTATTACTAAACCGAGGGAGTATTACTAAATGGAGAGAATATTACTAAACTGAGAGTGTTACTAAACTGAGAGAGTATTACTAAACTGAGAGAGTATTCCAAAACTGAGAGAGTATTCCAAAACTGAGAGAGTATTCCAAAACTGAGAGAGTATTACTAAACTGGGAGAGTATTACTAAACTGAGAGAGTATTCCAAAACTGAGAGAATATTACTAAACCGGGAGAGTATTACTAAACTGAGAGAGTATTACTAAACTGAGAGAGTATTACTAAACTGAGAGAATATTACTAAACCGAGAGAGTATTACTCAGCTGAGAGAGTATTACTAAACGGAGATAGAATTACTAAACTGAGAGCGTATTACTAAACTGAGAGTGTTACTAAACTGAGAGAGTATTACTCAACTGAGAGACTATTACTAAACTGAGAGAGTATTACTAAACTGAGAGAATATTACTAAACTGATAGAGTATTACTAAACTGAGAGAGCTGAGAGAGTATTACTAGACCGAGAGAGTATTACTCAACTGAGAGAATATTACTCACCGGGGAGAATATTACTCAACCGAGAGAGTTTTACTAAACGGAGAGAGTTTTACTAAACTGAGAGAATATTACTCAATGGAGAGATTATTACTCAACTGATAGAGTATTACCAAACTGAGAGAGTATTACTATACTGAGAGAGTGTTACTAAACTGAGAGAATATTACTCAACTGAGAGAGTATTACTAAAGTGAGAGAGTATTACTAACCCGAGAGAGTATTACTAAACTGAGAGAGCTGAGAGAATATTACTAAACTGAGAGAATATTACTAAACTGAGAGAGTATTTCTAAACTGAGAGAGTATTATTAAACTGAGAGAGTGTTACTAAACTGAGAGAGTGTTACTAAACTGAGAGAGTATTACTCAACTGAGAGACTATTACTAAACTGAGAGAGTATTACTAAACTGAGAGAATATTACTAAACTGATAGAGTATTACTAAACTGAGAGAGCTGAGAGAGTATTACTAGACCGAGAGAGTATTACTCAACTGAGAGAATATTACTCACCGGGGAGAATATTACTAAACTGAGAGAGCTGAGAGAATATTATTAAACTGAGAGAGTATTACTAAGCCGAGAGAATATTACTAAACTGATAGAGTATTACTAACCTGAGAGAGCTGAGAGAGTATTACTAGACCAATAGAGTATTACTCAACTGAGAGAACATTACTCACCGTAGAGATTATTACTCAACCGAGAGAGTATTACTAAACGGAGAGAGTTTTACTAAACTGAGAGAATATTACTCAATGGAGAGATTATTACTCAACTGATAGAGTATTACCAAACTGAGAGAGTATTACTATACTGAGAGAGTGTTACTAAACTGAGAGAATATTGCTCAACTGAGAGAGTATTACTAAAGTGAGAGAGTATTACTAACCCGAGAGAGTATTACTAAACTGAGAGAGCTGAGAGAATATTACTAAACTGAGAGAATATTACTAAACTGAGAGAGTATTACTAAACTGAGAGAATATTACTAAACTGAGAGAGTATTACTAAACTGAGAGTGTTACTAAACTGAGAGAATATTACTCAACTGAGAGAGTATTACTAAACGGAGAGAGTATTACTAAACTGAGGGAATATTACTAAACTGAGAGAGTATTACTAAACTGAGAGAGTATTACTAAACTGAGGGAGTATTACTAAACCGAGAGAGTATTACTAAACTGAGAGAGTGTTACTAAACTGAGAGAGTGTTACTAAACTATGAGAGTATTACTAAACCGAGAGAGTATCACTAAACTGAGAGAGTATCACTAAACTGAGAGAGTGTTACTAAACTGAGAGAGTATTACTAAACTGAGAGAGTGTTCCTAAACTGAGAGAATATTACTCAACTGAGAGAGTCTTACTAAACTGAGAGAGTATTACTAAACTGAGGGAGTATTACTAAACTGAGAGATTATTACTAAGCTGAGGGAGTATAACTAAACTGAGGGAGTATTACTAAACTGAGAGAGTATTACTAAACCGAGAGAGTATTACTAAACTGAGAGAGTGTTACTAAACTGAGAGAGTGTTACTAAACTATGAGAGTATTACTAAACCGAGAGAGTATCACTAAACTGAGAGAGTATCACTAAACTGAGAGAGTGTTACTAAACTGAGAGAGTATTACTAAACTGAGAGTGTGTTCCTAAACTGAGAGAATATTACTCAACTGAGAGAGTATTACTAAACTGAGAGAGTATTACTAAACTGAGGGAGTATTACTAAACTGAGAGATTATTACTAAGCTGAGGGAGTATAACTAAACTGAGGGAGTATTACTAAACTGAGAGAGTATTACTAAACTGAGAGTGTGTTCCTAAACTGAGTGTGTTCCTAAACTGAGAGTGTTCCTAAACTGAGAAGGTATTACTAAACTGAGAGAGTGTTACTAAACTGAGAGAGTATTACTAAACTGAGAGAGTGTTCCTAAACTGAGAGAATATTACTCAACCGAGAGAGTATTACTAAACGGAGAGAGTCTTACTAAACTGAGAGAATATTACTCAACTGAGAGAGTATTACTAAAGTGAGAGAGTATTACTAACCCGAGAAAGTATTACTAAAAGTAGAGAGAGCTGAGAGAATATTACTAAACTGAGAGAATATTACTAAACTGAGAGAGTATTACGAAACTGAGAGAATATTACTAAACTGAGAGAGTATTACTTAACTGAGAGTGTTACTAAACTGAGATAATATTACTCAACTGAGAGAGTATTACTTAACTGAGGGAATATTACTAAACTGAGAGAGTATTACTAAACTGAGGGAGTATTACTAAACTGAGGGAGTATTACTGAACCGAGAGAGTATTACTAAACTGAGAGAGTGTTACTAAACTGAGAGAGTGTTACTAAACTATGAGAGTATTACTAAACTGAGAGAGTATCACTAAACTGAGAGAGTGTAACTAAACTGAGAGAGTATTACTAAACTGAGAGAGTGTTCCTAAACAATGATAATATTACTCAACTGAGAGAATATTACTAAACTGAGAGAGTATTACTAAAATGAGGGAGTGTTACTAAACTGAGAGATTATTACTAAACTGAGGGAGTATTACTAAACTGAGGGAGTTTTACTAAACTGAGAGAGTATTACTAAACCGAGAGAGTGTTCCTAAACTGAGAGAGTATTACTAAACTGAGAGTGTTACTAAACTGAGAGAATATTACTCAACTGAGAGAGTATTACTAAACGGAGAGAGTATTACTAAACTGAGGGAATATTACTAAACTGAGGGAATATTACTAAACTGAGAGAGTATTACTAAACTGAGGGAGTATTACTAAACCGAGAGAGTATTACTAAACTGAGAGAGTGTTACTAAACTATGAGAGTATTACTAAACTGATAGAGTATTACTAAACTGAGAGAGCTGAGAGAGTATTACTAGACCGAGAGAGTATTACTCAACTGAGAGCATATTACTCACCGGGGAGAATATTACTAAACTGAGAGAGCTGCGAGAATATTATTAAACTGAGAGAGTATTACTAAGCTGAGAGAATATTACTAAACTGATAGAGTATTACTAACCTGAGAGAGCTGAGAGAGTATTACTAGACCAATAGAGTATTACTCAACTGAGAGAATATTACTCACCGTAGAGATTTTTACTCAACCGAGAGAGTATTACTAAACGGAGAGAGTTTTACTAAACTGAGAGAATATTACTCAATGGAGAGATTATTACTCAACTGATAGAGTATTACCAAACTGAGAGAGTATTACTATACTGAGAGAGTGTTACTAAACTGAGAGAATATTACTCAACTGAGAGAGTATTACTAAAGTGAGAGAGTATTAC
The DNA here is from genome assembly GCF_029448725.1 of Salvelinus fontinalis. Taxonomy (NCBI): domain Eukaryota; kingdom Metazoa; phylum Chordata; class Actinopteri; order Salmoniformes; family Salmonidae; genus Salvelinus; species Salvelinus fontinalis. The sequence goes on from NC_074667.1 coordinate 67,344,043, forward strand.
TAACCCGAGAGAGTATTACTAAACTGAGAGAGCTGAGAGTATATTACTAAACTGAGAGTATATTACTAAACTGAGAGAATATTACTAAACTGAGAGTGTTACTAAACTGAGAGAATATTACTCAACTGAGAGAGTATTACTAAACGGAGAGAGTATTACTAAACTGGGGGAATATTACTAAACTGAGAGAGTATTACTAAACTGAGAGAGTATTACTAAACTGAGGGAGTATAACTAAACTGAGGGAGTATAACTAAACTGAGGGAGTATTACTAAACTGAGAGAGTATTACTAAACTGAGGGAATATTCCAAAACTGAGAGAGTATTCCAAAACTGAGAGAGTATTCCAAAACTGAGAGAATATTACTAAACCGGGAGAGTATTACTAAACTGAGAGAGTATTACTAAACTGAGAGAGTATTACTAAACTGGGAGAGTATTACTAAACTGAGAGAGTATTCCAAAACTGAGAGAATATTACTAAACCGGGAGAGTATTACTAAACTGAGAGAGTATTACTAAACTGAGAGAGTATTACTAAACTGAGAGAGTATTACTAAACTGAGGGAATATTACTAAACCGAGAGAGTATTACTCAACTGAGAGAGTATTACTAAACGGAGATAGAATTACTAAACTGAGAGCGTATTACTAAACTGAGAGTGTTACTAAACTGAGAGAGTATTACTCAACTGAGAGACTATTACTAAACTGAGAGAGTATTACTAAACTGAGAGAATATTACTAAACTGATAGAGTATTACTAAACTGAGAGAGCTGAGAGAGTATTACTAGACCGAGAGAGTATTACTCAACTGAGAGAATATTACTCACCGGGGAGAATATTACTCAACCGAGAGAGTTTTACTAAACGGAGAGAGTTTTACTAAACTGAGAGAATATTACTCAATGGAGAGATTATTACTCAACTGATAGAGTATTACCAAACTGAGAGAGTATTACTATACTGAGAGAGTGTTACTAAACTGAGAGAATATTACTCAACTGAGAGAGTATTACTAAAGTGAGAGAGTATTACTAACCCGAGAGAGTATTACTAAACTGAGAGAGCTGAGAGAATATTACTAAACTGAGAGAATATTACTAAACTGAGAGAGTATTTCTAAACTGAGAGAGTATTATTAAACTGAGAGAGTGTTACTAAACTGAGAGAGTGTTACTAAACTGAGAGAGTATTACTCAACTGAGAGACTATTACTAAACTGAGAGAGTATTACTAAACTGAGAGAATATTACTAAACTGATAGAGTATTACTAAACTGAGAGAGCTGAGAGAGTATTACTAGACCGAGAGAGTATTACTCAACTGAGAGAATATTACTCACCGGGGAGAATATTACTAAACTGAGAGAGCTGAGAGAATATTATTAAACTGAGAGAGTATTACTAAGCCGAGAGAATATTACTAAACTGATAGAGTATTACTAACCTGAGAGAGCTGAGAGAGTATTACTAGACCAATAGAGTATTACTCAACTGAGAGAACATTACTCACCGTAGAGATTATTACTCAACCGAGAGAGTATTACTAAACGGAGAGAGTTTTACTAAACTGAGAGAATATTACTCAATGGAGAGATTATTACTCAACTGATAGAGTATTACCAAACTGAGAGAGTATTACTATACTGAGAGAGTGTTACTAAACTGAGAGAATATTACTCAACTGAGAGAGTATTACTAAAGTGAGAGAGTATTACTAACCCGAGAGAGTATTACTAAACTGAGAGAGCTGAGAGAATATTACTAAACTGAGAGAATATTACTAAACGGAGAGAGTATTACTAAACTGAGGGAAAATTACTAAACTGAGAGAGTATTACTAAACTGAGAGAGTATTACTAAACTGAGGGAGTATTACTAAACCGAGAGAGTATTACTAAACTGAGAGAGTGTTACTAAACTGAGAGAGTGTTACTAAACTATGAGAGTATTACTAAACCGAGAGAGTATCACTAAACTGAGAGAGTATCACTAAACTGAGAGAGTGTTACTAAACTGAGAGAGTATTACTAAACTGAGAGAGTGTTCCTAAACTGAGAGAATATTACTCAACTGAGAGAGTCTTACTAAACTGAGAGAGTATTACTAAACTGAGGGAGTATTACTAAACTGAGAGATTATTACTAAGCTGAGGGAGTATAACTAAACTGAGGGAGTATTACTAAACTGAGAGAGTATTACTAAACCGAGAGAGTATTACTAAACTGAGAGAGTGTTACTAAACTGAGAGAGTGTTACTAAACTATGAGAGTATTACTAAACCGAGAGAGTATCACTAAACTGAGAGAGTATCACTAAACTGAGAGAGTGTTACTAAACTGAGAGAGTATTACTAAACTGAGAGAGTGTTCCTAAACTGAGAGAATATTACTCAACTGAGAGATTATTACTAAACTGAGAGAGTATTACTAAACTGAGGGAGTATTACTAAACTGAGAGATTATTACTAAGCTGAGGGAGTATAACTAAACTGAGGGAGTATTACTAAACTGAGAGAGTATTACTAAACTGAGAGTGTGTTCCTAAACTGAGTGTGTTCCTAAACTGAGAGTGTTCCTAAACTGAGAAGGTATTACTAAACTGAGAGAGTGTTACTAAACTGAGAGAGTATTACTAAACTGAGAGAGTGTTCCTAAACTGAGAGAATATTACTCAACCGAGAGAGTATTACTAAACGGAGAGAGTCTTACTAAACTGAGAGAATATTACTCAACTGAGAGAGTATTACTAAAGTGAGAGAGTATTACTAACCCGAGAAAGTATTACTAAAAGTAGAGAGAGCTGAGAGAATATTACTAAACTGAGAGAATATTACTAAACTGAGAGAGTATTACGAAACTGAGAGAATATTACTAAACTGAGAGAGTATTACTTAACTGAGAGTGTTACTAAACTGAGATAATATTACTCAACTGAGAGAGTATTACTTAACTGAGGGAATATTACTAAACTGAGAGAGTATTACTAAACTGAGGGAGTATTACTAAACTGAGGGAGTATTACTGAACCGAGAGAGTATTACTAAACTGAGAGAGTGTTACTAAACTGAGAGAGTGTTACTAAACTATGAGAGTATTACTAAACTGAGAGAGTATCACTAAACTGAGAGAGTGTAACTAAACTGAGAGAGTATTACTAAACTGAGAGAGTGTTCCTAAACTGAGATAATATTACTCAACTGAGAGAGTATTACTAAACTGAGAGAGTATTACTAAAATGAGGGAGTGTTACTAAACTGAGAGATTATTACTAAACTGAGGGAGTATTACTAAACTGAGGGAGTTTTACTAAACTGAGAGAGTATTACTAAACCGAGAGAGTGTTCCTAAACTGAGAGAGTATTACTAAACTGAGAGTGTTACTAAACTGAGAGAATATTACTCAACTGAGAGAGTATTACTAAACGGAGAGAGTATTACTAAACTGAGGGAATATTACTAAACTGAGGGAATATTACTAAACTGAGAGAGTATTACTAAACTGAGGGAGTGTTACTAAACTGAGAGAGTGTTACTAAACTGAGAGAGTGTTACTAAACTATGAGAGTATTACTAAACTGATAGAGTATTACTAAACTGAGAGAGCTGAGAGAGTATTACTAGACCGAGAGAGTATTACTCAACTGAGAGAATATTACTCACCGGGGAGAATATTACTAAACTGAGAGAGCTGCGAGAATATTATTAAACTGAGAGAGTATTACTAAGCCGAGAGAATATTACTAAACTGATAGAGTATTACTAACCTGAGAGAGCTGAGAGAGTATTACTAGACCAATAGAGTATTACTCAACTGAGAGAATATTACTCACCGTAGAGATTTTTACTCAACCGAGAGAGTATTACTAAACGGAGAGAGTTTTACTAAACTGAGAGAATATTACTCAATGGAGAGATTATTACTCAACTGATAGAGTATTACCAAACTGAGAGAGTATTACTATACTGAGAGAGTGTTACTAAACTGAGAGAATATTACTCAACTGAGAGAGTATTACTAAAGTGAGAGAGTATTACTAACCCGAGAGAGTATTACTAAACTGAGAGAGCTGAGAGTATATTACTAAACTGAGAGAATATTACTAAACTGAGAGAGTATTACTAAACTGAGAGAATATTACTAAACTGAGAGAATATTACTAAACTGAGAGAGTATTACTAAACTGAGAGTGTTACTAAACTGAGAGAATATTACTCAACTGAGAGAGTATTACTAAACGGAGAGAGTATTACTAAACTGAGGGAATATTACTAAACTGAGAGAGTATTACTAAACTGAGAGAGTATTACTAAACTGAGGGAGTATAACTAAACTGAGGGAGTATAACTAAACTGAGGGAGTATTACTAAACTGAGAGAGTATTACTAAACTGAGGGAATATTCCAAAACTGAGAGAGTATTCCAAAACTGAGAGAGTATTCCAAAACTGAGAGAATATTACTAAACCGGGAGAGTATTACTAAACTGAGAGTGTGTTCCTAAACTGAGAGAGTGTTCCTAAACTGAGAAGGTATTACTAAACTGAGAGAGTATTACTAAACTGAGAGAGTATTACTTAACTGAGAGAGTATTGCTAAACTGAGAGAGTATTACTAAATTGAGAGAGTATTCCAAAACTGAGAGAATATTACTCAACTGAGAGAGTATTACTAAACTGAGAGAGTATTACTAAACTGAGAGAGTATTACTAAACTGAGAGATTATTACTAAACTGAGAGAGTATTGCTAAACTGAGAGAGTATTACTAAACTGAGAGAGTGTTACTAAACTGAGAGAATGTTACTAAACGGAGAGAGTATACCTATACCGAGAGTATTACTTAACTGAGGCAGTTTTACTAAACTGAGAGAGTGTTACTAGACTGAGAGAGAATTACTAAACTGAGAGAATATTACTAAACTGAGAGAGTATTACTAAACCGAGAGAGTATTACTAAACTGAGGGGGTATTACTAAACAGAGAGATTATTACTAAACCGAGGGAGTATTACTAAATGGAGAGAATATTACTAAACTGAGAGTGTTACTAAACTGAGAGAGTATTACTAAACTGAGAGAGTATTCCAAAACTGAGAGAGTATTCCAAAACTGAGAGAGTATTCCAAAACTGAGAGAGTATTACTAAACTGGGAGAGTATTACTAAACTGAGAGAGTATTCCAAAACTGAGAGAATATTACTAAACCGGGAGAGTATTACTAAACTGAGAGAGTATTACTAAACTGAGAGAGTATTACTAAACTGAGAGAGTATTACTAAACTGAGGGAATATTACTAAACCGAGAGAGTATTACTCAGCTGAGAGAGTATTACTAAACGGAGATAGAATTACTAAACTGAGAGCGTATTACTAAACTGAGAGTGTTACTAAACTGAGAGAGTATTACTCAACTGAGAGACTATTACTAAACTGAGAGAGTATTACTAAACTGAGAGAATATTACTAAACTGATAGAGTATTACTAAACTGAGAGAGCTGAGAGAGTATTACTAGACCGAGAGAGTATTACTCAACTGAGAGAATATTACTCACCGGGGAGAATATTACTCAACCGAGAGAGTTTTACTAAACGGAGAGAGTTTTACTAAACTGAGAGAATATTACTCAATGGAGAGATTATTACTCAACTGATAGAGTATTACCAAACTGAGAGAGTATTACTATACTGAGAGAGTGTTACTAAACTGAGAGAATATTACTCAACTGAGAGAGTATTACTAAAGTGAGAGAGTATTACTAACCCGAGAGAGTATTACTAAACTGAGAGAGCTGAGAGAATATTACTAAACTGAGAGAATATTACTAAACTGAGAGAGTATTTCTAAACTGAGAGAGTATTATTAAACTGAGAGTGTTACTAAACTGAGAGAGTGTTACTAAACTGAGAGAGTATTACTCAACTGAGAGACTATTACTAAACTGAGAGAGTATTACTAAACTGAGAGAATATTACTAAACTGATAGAGTATTACTAAACTGAGAGAGCTGAGAGAGTATTACTAGACCGAGAGAGTATTACTCAACTGAGAGAATATTACTCACCGGGGAGAATATTACTAAACTGAGAGAGCTGAGAGAATATTATTAAACTGAGAGAGTATTACTAAGCCGAGAGAATATTACTAAACTGATAGAGTATTACTAACCTGAGAGAGCTGAGAGAGTATTACTAGACCAATAGAGTATTACTCAACTGAGAGAACATTACTCACCGTAGAGATTATTACTCAACCGAGAGAGTATTACTAAACGGAGAGAGTTTTACTAAACTGAGAGAATATTACTCAATGGAGAGATTATTACTCAACTGATAGAGTATTACCAAACTGAGAGAGTATTACTATACTGAGAGAGTGTTACTAAACTGAGAGAATATTGCTCAACTGAGAGAGTATTACTAAAGTGAGAGAGTATTACTAACCCGAGAGAGTATTACTAAACTGAGAGAGCTGAGAGAATATTACTAAACTGAGAGAATATTACTAAACTGAGAGAGTATTACTAAACTGAGAGAATATTACTAAACTGAGAGAGTATTACTAAACTGAGAGTGTTACTAAACTGAGAGAATATTACTCAACTGAGAGAGTATTACTAAACGGAGAGAGTATTACTAAACTGAGGGAATATTACTAAACTGAGAGCGTATTACTAAACTGAGAGTGTTACTAAACTGAGAGAGTATTACTCAACTGAGAGACTATTACTAAACTGAGAGAGTATTACTAAACTGAGAGAATATTACTAAACTGATAGAGTATTACTAAACTGAGAGAGCTGAGAGAGTATTACTAGACCGAGAGAGTATTACTCAACTGAGAGAATATTACTCACCGGGGAGAATATTACTCAACCGAGAGAGTTTTACTAAACGGAGAGAGTTTTACTAAACTGAGAGAATATTACTCAATGGAGAGATTATTACTCAACTGATAGAGTATTACCAAACTGAGAGAGTATTACTATACTGAGAGAGTGTTACTAAACTGAGAGAATATTACTCAACTGAGAGAGTATTACTAAAGTGAGAGAGTATTACTAACCCGAGAGAGTATTACTAAACTGAGAGAGCTGAGAGAATATTACTAAACTGATAGAATATTACTAAACTGAGAGAGTATTTCTAAACTGAGAGAGTATTATTAAACTGAGAGAGTGTTACTAAACTGAGAGAGTGTTACTAAACTGAGAGAGTATTACTCAACTGAGAGACTATTACTAAACTGAGAGAGTATTACTAAACTGAGAGAATATTACTAAACTGATAGAGTATTACTAAACTGAGAGAGCTGAGAGAGTATTACTAGACCGAGAGAGTATTACTCAACTGAGAGAATATTACTCACCGGGGAGAATATTACTAAACTGAGAGAGCTGAGAGAATATTATTAAACTGAGAGAGTATTACTAAGCCGAGAGAATATTACTAAACTGATAGAGTATTACTAACCTGAGAGAGCTGAGAGAGTATTACTAGACCAATAGAGTATTACTCAACTGAGAGAACATTACTCACCGTAGAGATTATTACTCAACCGAGAGAGTATTACTAAACGGAGAGAGTTTTACTAAACTGAGAGAATATTACTCAATGGAGAGATTATTACTCAACTGATAGAGTATTACCAAACTGAGAGAGTATTACTATACTGAGAGAGTGTTACTAAACTGAGAGAATATTACTCAACTGAGAGAGTATTACTAAAGTGAGAGAGTATTACTAACCCGAGAGAGTATTACTAAACTGAGAGAGCTGAGAGAATATTACTAAACTGAGAGAATATTACTAAACGGAGAGAGTATTACTAAACTGAGGGAAAATTACTAAACTGAGAGAGTATTACTAAACTGAGAGAGTATTACTAAACTGAGGGAGTATTACTAAACCGAGAGAGTATTACTAAACTGAGAGAGTGTTACTAAACTGAGAGAGTGTTACTAAACTATGAGAGTATTACTAAACCGAGAGAGTATCACTAAACTGAGAGAGTATCACTAAACTGAGAGAGTGTTACTAAACTGAGAGAGTATTACTAAACTGAGAGAGTGTTCCTAAACTGAGAGAATATTACTCAACTGAGAGAGTCTTACTAAACTGAGAGAGTATTACTAAACTGAGGGAGTATTACTAAACTGAGAGATTATTACTAAGCTGAGGGAGTATAACTAAACTGAGGGAGTATTACTAAACTGAGAGAGTATTACTAAACCGAGAGAGTATTACTAAACTGAGAGAGTGTTACTAAACTGAGAGAGTGTTACTAAACTATGAGAGTATTACTAAACCGAGAGAGTATCACTAAACTGAGAGAGTATCACTAAACTGAGAGAGTGTTACTAAACTGAGAGAGTATTACTAAACTGAGAGAGTGTTCCTAAACTGAGAGAATATTACTCAACTGAGAGATTATTACTAAACTGAAAGAGTATTACTAAACTGAGGGAGTATTACTAAACTGAGAGATTATTACTAAGCTGAGGGAGTATAACTAAACTGAGGGAGTATTACTAAACTGAGAGAGTATTACTAAACTGAGAGTGTGTTCCTAAACTGAGTGTGTTCCTAAACTGAGAGTGTTCCTAAACTGAGAAGGTATTACTAAACTGAGAGAGTGTTACTAAACTGAGAGAGTATTACTAAACTGAGAGAGTGTTCCTAAACTGAGAGAATATTACTCAACCGAGAGAGTATTACTAAACGGAGAGAGTCTTACTAAACTGAGAGAATATTACTCAACTGAGAGAGTATTACTAAAGTGAGAGAGTATTACTAACCCGAGAAAGTATTACTAAAAGTAGAGAGAGCTGAGAGAATATTACTAAACTGAGAGAATATTACTAAACTGAGAGAGTATTACGAAACTGAGAGAATATTACTAAACTGAGAGAGTATTACTTAACTGAGAGTGTTACTAAACTGAGATAATATTACTCAACTGAGAGAGTATTACTTAACTGAGGGAATATTACTAAACTGAGAGAGTATTACTAAACTGAGGGAGTATTACTAAACTGAGGGAGTATTACTGAACCGAGAGAGTATTACTAAACTGAGAGAGTGTTACTAAACTGAGAGAGTGTTACTAAACTATGAGAGTATTACTAAACTGAGAGAGTATCACTAAACTGAGAGAGTGTAACTAAACTGAGAGAGTATTACTAAACTGAGAGAGTGTTCCTAAACTGAGATAATATTACTCAACTGAGAGAGTATTACTAAACTGAGAGAGTATTACTAAAATGAGGGAGTGTTACTAAACTGAGAGATTATTACTAAACTGAGGGAGTATTACTAAACTGAGGGAGTTTTACTAAACTGAGAGAGTATTACTAAACCGAGAGAGTGTTCCTAAACTGAGAGAGTATTACTAAACTGAGAGTGTTACTAAACTGAGAGAATATTACTCAACTGAGAGAGTATTACTAAACGGAGAGAGTATTACTAAACTGAGGGAATATTACTAAACTGAGGGAATATTACTAAACTGAGAGAGTATTACTAAACTGAGGGAGTGTTACTAAACTGAGAGAGTGTTACTAAACTGAGAGAGTGTTACTAAACTATGAGAGTATTACTAAACTGATAGAGTATTACTAAACTGAGAGAGCTGAGAGAGTATTACTAGACCGAGAGAGTATTACTCAACTGAGAGAATATTACTCACCGGGGAGAATATTACTAAACTGAGAGAGCTGCGAGAATATTATTAAACTGAGAGAGTATTACTAAGCCGAGAGAATATTACTAAACTGATAGAGTATTACTAACCTGAGAGAGCTGAGAGAGTATTACTAGACCAATAGAGTATTACTCAACTGAGAGAATATTACTCACCGTAGAGATTTTTACTCAACCGAGAGAGTATTACTAAACGGAGAGAGTTTTACTAAACTGAGAGAATATTACTCAATGGAGAGATTATTACTCAACTGATAGAGTATTACCAAACTGAGAGAGTATTACTATACTGAGAGAGTGTTACTAAACTGAGAGAATATTACTCAACTGAGAGAGTATTACTAAAGTGAGAGAGTATTACTAACCCGAGAGAGTATTACTAAACTGAGAGAGCTGAGAGTATATTACTAAACTGAGAGAATATTACTAAACTGAGAGAGTATTACTAAACTGAGAGAATATTACTAAACTGAGAGAATATTACTAAACTGAGAGAGTATTACTAAACTGAGAGTGTTACTAAACTGAGAGAATATTACTCAACTGAGAGAGTATTACTAAACGGAGAGAGTATTACTAAACTGAGGGAATATTACTAAACTGAGAGAGTATTACTAAACTGAGAGAGTATTACTAAACTGAGGGAGTATAACTAAACTGAGGGAGTATAACTAAACTGAGGGAGTATTACTAAACTGAGAGAGTATTACTAAACTGAGGGAATATTCCAAAACTGAGAGAGTATTCCAAAACTGAGAGAGTATTCCAAAACTGAGAGAATATTACTAAACCGGGAGAGTATTACTAAACTGAGAGTGTGTTCCTAAACTGAGAGAGTGTTCCTAAACTGAGAAGGTATTACTAAACTGAGAGAGTATTACTAAACTGAGAGAGTATTACTTAACTGAGAGAGTATTGCTAAACTGAGAGAGTATTACTAAATTGAGAGAGTATTCCAAAACTGAGAGAATATTACTCAACTGAGAGAGTATTACTAAACTGAGAGAGTATTACTAAACTGAGAGAGTATTACTAAACTGAGAGATTATTACTAAACTGAGAGAGTATTGCTAAACTGAGAGAGTATTACTAAACTGAGAGAGTGTTACTAAACTGAGAGAATGTTACTAAACGGAGAGAGTATACCTATACCGAGAGTATTACTTAACTGAGGCAGTTTTACTAAACTGAGAGAGTGTTACTAGACTGAGAGAGAATTACTAAACTGAGAGAATATTACTAAACTGAGAGAGTATTACTAAACCGAGAGAGTATTACTAAACTGAGGGGGTATTACTAAACAGAGAGATTATTACTAAACCGAGGGAGTATTACTAAATGGAGAGAATATTACTAAACTGAGAGTGTTACTAAACTGAGAGAGTATTACTAAACTGAGAGAGTATTCCAAAACTGAGAGAGTATTCCAAAACTGAGAGAGTATTCCAAAACTGAGAGAGTATTACTAAACTGGGAGAGTATTACTAAACTGAGAGAGTATTCCAAAACTGAGAGAATATTACTAAACCGGGAGAGTATTACTAAACTGAGAGAGTATTACTAAACTGAGAGAGTATTACTAAACTGAGAGAGTATTACTAAACTGAGGGAATATTACTAAACCGAGAGAGTATTACTCAGCTGAGAGAGTATTACTAAACGGAGATAGAATTACTAAACTGAGAGCGTATTACTAAACTGAGAGTGTTACTAAACTGAGAGAGTATTACTCAACTGAGAGACTATTACTAAACTGAGAGAGTATTACTAAACTGAGAGAATATTACTAAACTGATAGAGTATTACTAAACTGAGAGAGCTGAGAGAGTATTACTAGACCGAGAGAGTATTACTCAACTGAGAGAATATTACTCACCGGGGAGAATATTACTCAACCGAGAGAGTTTTACTAAACGGAGAGAGTTTTACTAAACTGAGAGAATATTACTCAATGGAGAGATTATTACTCAACTGATAGAGTATTACCAAACTGAGAGAGTATTACTATACTGAGAGAGTGTTACTAAACTGAGAGAATATTACTCAACTGAGAGAGTATTACTAAAGTGAGAGAGTATTACTAACCCGAGAGAGTATTACTAAACTGAGAGAGCTGAGAGAATATTACTAAACTGAGAGAATATTACTAAACTGAGAGAGTATTTCTAAACTGAGAGAGTATTATTAAACTGAGAGTGTTACTAAACTGAGAGAGTGTTACTAAACTGAGAGAGTATTACTCAACTGAGAGACTATTACTAAACTGAGAGAGTATTACTAAACTGAGAGAATATTACTAAACTGATAGAGTATTACTAAACTGAGAGAGCTGAGAGAGTATTACTAGACCGAGAGAGTATTACTCAACTGAGAGAATATTACTCACCGGGGAGAATATTACTAAACTGAGAGAGCTGAGAGAATATTATTAAACTGAGAGAGTATTACTAAGCCGAGAGAATATTACTAAACTGATAGAGTATTACTAACCTGAGAGAGCTGAGAGAGTATTACTAGACCGAGAGAGTATTACTCAACTGAGAGAATATTACTCACCGGGGAGAATATTACTAAACTGAGAGAGCTGAGAGAATATTATTAAACTGAGAGAGTATTACTAAGCCGAGAGAATATTACTAAACTGATAGAGTATTACTAACCTGAGAGAGCTGAGAGAGTATTACTAGACCAATAGAGTATTACTCAACTGAGAGAACATTACTCACCGTAGAGATTATTACTCAACCGAGAGAGTATTACTAAACGGAGAGAGTTTTACTAAACTGAGAGAATATTACTCAATGGAGAGATTATTACTCAACTGATAGAGTATTACCAAACTGAGAGAGTATTACTATACTGAGAGAGTGTTACTAAACTGAGAGAATATTGCTCAACTGAGAGAGTATTACTAAAGTGAGAGAGTATTACTAACCCGAGAGAGTATTACTAAACTGAGAGAGCTGAGAGAATATTACTAAACTGAGAGAATATTACTAAACTGAGAGAGTATTACTAAACTGAGAGAATATTACTAAACTGAGAGAGTATTACTAAACTGAGAGTGTTACTAAACTGAGAGAATATTACTCAACTGAGAGAGTATTACTAAACGGAGAGAGTATTACTAAACTGAGGGAATATTACTAAACTGAGAGAGTATTACTAAACTGAGAGAGTATTACTAAACTGAGGGAGTATTACTAAACCGAGAGAGTATTACTAAACTGAGAGAGTGTTACTAAACTGAGAGAGTGTTACTAAACTATGAGAGTATTACTAAACCGAGAGAGTATCACTAAACTGAGAGAGTATCACTAAACTGAGAGAGTGTTACTAAACTGAGAGAGTATTACTAAACTGAGAGAGTGTTCCTAAACTGAGAGAATATTACTCAACTGAGAGAGTCTTACTAAACTGAGAGAGTATTACTAAACTGAGGGAGTATTACTAAACTGAGAGATTATTACTAAGCTGAGGGAGTATAACTAAACTGAGGGAGTATTACTAAACTGAGAGAGTATTACTAAACCGAGAGAGTATTACTAAACTGAGAGAGTGTTACTAAACTGAGAGAGTGTTACTAAACTATGAGAGTATTACTAAACCGAGAGAGTATCACTAAACTGAGAGAGTATCACTAAACTGAGATAGTGTTACTAAACTGAGAGAGTATTACTAAACTGAGAGAGTGTTCCTAAACTGAGAGAATATTACTCAACTGAGAGAGTATTACTAAACTGAGAGAGTATTACTAAACTGAGGGAGTATTACTAAACTGAGAGAGTATTACTAAACTGAGAGTGTGTTCCTAAACTGAGTGTGTTCCTAAACTGAGAGTGTTCCTAAACTGAGAAGGTATTACTAAACTGAGATAGTGTTACTAAACTGAGAGAGTATTACTAAACTGAGAGAGTGTTCCTAAACTGAGAGAATATTACTCAACCGAGAGAGTATTACTAAACGGAGAGAGTCTTACTAAACTGAGAGAATATTACTCAACTGAGAGAGTATTACTAAAGTGAGAGAGTATTACTAACCCGAGAAAGTATTACTAAAAGTAGAGAGAGCTGAGAGAATATTACTAAACTGAGAGAATATTACTAAACTGAGAGAGTATTACGAAACTGAGAGAATATTACTAAACTGAGAGAGTATTACTTAACTGAGAGTGTTACTAAACTGAGATAATATTACTCAACTGAGAGAGTATTACTTAACTGAGGGAATATTACTAAACTGAGAGAGTATTACTAAACTGAGGGAGTATTACTAAACTGAGGGAGTATTACTGAACCGAGAGAGTATTACTAAACTGAGAGAGTGTTACTAAACTGAGAGAGTGTTACTAAACTATGAGAGTATTACTAAACTGAGAGAGTATCACTAAACTGAGAGAGTGTAACTAAACTGAGAGAGTATTACTAAACTGAGAGAGTGTTCCTAAACTGAGATAATATTACTCAACTGAGAGAATATTACTAAACTGAGAGAGTATTACTAAAATGAGGGAGTGTTACTAAACTGAGAGATTATTACTAAACTGAGGGAGTATTACTAAACTGAGGGAGTTTTACTAAACTGAGAGAGTATTACTAAACCGAGAGAGTGTTCCTAAACTGAGAGAGTATTACTAAACTGAGAGTGTTACTAAACTGAGAGAATATTACTCAACTGAGAGAGTATTACTAAACGGAGAGAGTATTACTAAACTGAGGGAATATTACTAAACTGAGGGAATATTACTAAACTGAGAGAGTATTACTAAACTGAGGGAGTATTACTAAACCGAGAGAGTATTACTAAACTGAGAGAGTGTTACTAAACTATGAGAGTATTACTAAACTGATAGAGTATTACTAAACTGAGAGAGCTGAGAGAGTATTACTAGACCGAGAGAGTATTACTCAACTGAGAGAATATTACTCACCGGGGAGAATATTACTAAACTGAGAGAGCTGCGAGAATATTATTAAACTGAGAGAGTATTACTAAGCCGAGAGAATATTACTAAACTGATAGAGTATTACTAACCTGAGAGAGCTGAGAGAGTATTACTAGACCAATAGAGTATTACTCAACTGAGAGAATATTACTCACCGTAGAGATTTTTACTCAACCGAGAGAGTATTACTAAACGGAGAGAGTTTTACTAAACTGAGAGAATATTACTCAATGGAGAGATTATTACTCAACTGATAGAGTATTACCAAACTGAGAGAGTATTACTATACTGAGAGAGTGTTACTAAACTGAGAGAATATTACTCAACTGAGAGAGTATTACTAAAGTGAGAGAGTATTACCAACCCGAGAGAGTATTACTAAACTGAGAGAGCTGAGAGTATATTACTAAACTGAGAGAATATTACTAAACTGAGAGAGTATTACTAAACTGAGAGAATATTACTAAACTGAGAGAGTATTACTAAACTGAGAGTGTTACTAAACTGAGAGAATATTACTCAACTGAGAGAGTATTACTAAACGGAGAGAGTATTACTAAACTGAGGGAATATTACTAAACTGAGAGAGTATTACTAAACTGAGAGAGTATTACTAAACTGAGGGAGTATAACTAAACTGAGGGAGTATAACTAAACTGAGGGAGTATTACTAAACTGAGAGAGTATTACTAAACTGAGGGAATATTCCAAAACTGAGAGAGTATTCCAAAACTGAGAGAGTATTCCAAAACTGAGAGAATATTCCTAAACCGGGAGAGTATTACTAAACTGAGAGAGTATTACTAAACTGAGAGAGTATTACTAAACTGGGAGAGTATTACTAAACTGAGAGAGTATTCCAAAACTGAGAGAATATTACTAAACCGGGAGAGTGTTCCTAAACTGAGAAGGTATTACTAAACTGAGAGAGTGTTACTAAACTGAGAGAGTATTACTAAACTGAGAGAGTGTTCCTAAACTGAGAGAATATTACTCAACCGAGAGAGTATTACTAAACGGAGAGAGTCTTACTAAACTGAGAGAATATTACTCAACTGAGAGAGTATTACTAAAGTGAGAGAGTATTACTAACCCGAGAAAGTATTACTAAAAGTAGAGAGAGCTGAGAGAATATTACTAAACTGAGAGAATATTACTAAACTGAGAGAGTATTACGAAACTGAGAGAATATTACTAAACTGAGAGAGTATTACTTAACTGAGAGTGTTACTAAACTGAGATAATATTACTCAACTGAGAGAGTATTACTTAACTGAGGGAATATTACTAAACTGAGAGAGTATTACTAAACTGAGGGAGTATTACTAAACTGAGGGAGTATTACTGAACCCGAGAGAGTATTACTAAACTGAGAGAGTGTTACTAAACTGAGAGAGTGTTACTAAACTATGAGAGTATTACTAAACTGAGAGAGTATCACTAAACTGAGAGAGTGTAACTAAACTGAGAGAGTATTACTAAACTGAGAGAGTGTTCCTAAACTGAGATAATATTACTCAACTGAGAGAATATTACTAAACTGAGAGAGTATTACTAAAATGAGGGAGTGTTACTAAACTGAGAGATTATTACTAAACTGAGGGAGTATTACTAAACTGAGGGAGTTTTACTAAACTGAGAGAGTATTACTAAACCGAGAGAGTGTTCCTAAACTGAGAGAGTATTACTAAACTGAGAGTGTTACTAAACTGAGAGAATATTACTCAACTGAGAGAGTATTACTAAACGGAGAGAGTATTACTAAACTGAGGGAATATTACTAAACTGAGGGAATATTACTAAACTGAGAGAGTATTACTAAACTGAGGGAGTATTACTAAACCGAGAGAGTATTACTAAACTGAGAGAGTGTTACTAAACTATGAGAGTATTACTAAACTGATAGAGTATTACTAAACTGAGAGAGCTGAGAGAGTATTACTAGACCGAGAGAGTATTACTCAACTGAGAGAATATTACTCACCGGGGAGAATATTACTAAACTGAGAGAGCTGCGAGAATATTATTAAACTGAGAGAGTATTACTAAGCCGAGAGAATATTACTAAACTGATAGAGTATTACTAACCTGAGAGAGCTGAGAGAGTATTACTAGACCAATAGAGTATTACTCAACTGAGAGAATATTACTCACCGTAGAGATTTTTACTCAACCGAGAGAGTATTACTAAACGGAGAGAGTTTTACTAAACTGAGAGAATATTACTCAATGGAGAGATTATTACTCAACTGATAGAGTATTACCAAACTGAGAGAGTATTACTATACTGAGAGAGTGTTACTAAACTGAGAGAATATTACTCAACTGAGAGAGTATTACTAAAGTGAGAGAGTATTACTAACCCGAGAGAGTATTACTAAACTGAGAGAGCTGAGAGTATATTACTAAACTGAGAGAATATTACTAAACTGAGAGAGTATTACTAAACTGAGAGAATATTACTAAACTGAGAGAGTATTACTAAACTGAGAGTGTTACTAAACTGAGAGAATATTACTCAACTGAGAGAGTATTACTAAACGGAGAGAGTATTACTAAACTGAGGGAATATTACTAAACTGAGAGAGTATTACTAAACTGAGAGAGTATTACTAAACTGAGGGAGTATAACTAAACTGAGGGAGTATAACTAAACTGAGGGAGTATTACTAAACTGAGAGAGTATTACTAAACTGAGGGAGTATTCCAAAACTGAGAGAGTATTCCAAAACTGAGAGAGTATTCCAAAACTGAGAGAATATTACTAAACCGGGAGAGTATTACTAAACTGAGAGAGTATTACTAAACTGAGAGAGTATTACTAAACTGGGAGAGTATTACTAAACTGAGAGAGTATTCCAAAACTGAGAGAATATTACTAAACCGGGAGAGTATTACTAAACTGAGAGAGTATTACTAAACTGAGAGAGTATTACTAAACTGAGAGAGTATTACTAAACTGAGGGAATATTACTAAACCGAGAGAGTATTACTCAACTGAGAGAGTATTACTAAACGGAGATAGAATTACTAAACTGAGAGCGTATTACTAAACTGAGAGTGTTACTAAACTGAGAGAGTATTACTCAACTGAGAGACTATTACTAAACTGAGAGAGTATTACTAAACTGAGAGAATATTACTAAACTGATAGAGTATTACTAAACTGAGAGAGCTGAGAGAGTATTACTAGACCGAGAGAGTATTACTCAACTGAGAGAATATTACTCACCGGGGAGAATATTACTCAACCGAGAGAGTTTTACTAAACGGAGAGAGTTTTACTAAACTGAGAGAATATTACTCAATGGAGAGATTATTACTCAACTGATAGAGTATTACCAAACTGAGAGAGTATTACTATACTGAGAGAGTGTTACTAAACTGAGAGAATATTACTCAACTGAGAGAGTATTACTAAAGTGAGAGAGTATTACTAACCCGAGAGAGTATTACTAAACTGAGAGAGCTGAGAGAATATTACTAAACTGAGAGAATATTACTAAACTGAGAGAGTATTTCTAAACTGAGAGAGTATTATTAAACTGAGAGAGTGTTACTAAACTGAGAGAGTGTTACTAAACTGAGAGAGTATTACTCAACTGAGAAACTATTACTAAACTGAGAGAGTATTACTAAACTGAGAGAATATTACTAAACTGATAGAGTATTACTAAACTGAGAGAGCTGAGAGAGTATTACTAGACCGAGAGAGTATTACTCAACTGAGAGAATATTACTCACCGGGGAGAATATTACTAAACTGAGAGAGCTGAGAGAATATTATTAAACTGAGAGAGTATTACTAAGCCGAGAGAATATTACTAAACTGAGAGAATATTACTAAACTGAGAGAGTATTTCTAAACTGAGAGAGTATTATTAAACTGAGAGAGTGTTACTAAACTGAGAGAGTGTTACTAAACTGAGAGAGTATTACTCAACTGAGAAACTATTACTAAACTGAGAGAGTATTACTAAACTGAGAGAATATTACTAAACTGATAGAGTATTACTAACCTGAGAGAGCTGAGAGAGTATTACTAGACCAATAGAGTATTACTCAACTGAGAGAACATTACTCACCGTAGAGATTATTACTCAACCGAGAGAGTATTACTAAACGGAGAGAGTTTTACTAAACTGAGAGAATATTACTCAATGGAGAGATTATTACTCAACTGATAGAGTATTACCAAACTGAGAGAGTATTACTATACTGAGAGAGTGTTACTAAACTGAGAGAATATTACTCAACTGAGAGAGTATTACTAAAGTGAGAGAGTATTACTAACCCGAGAGAGTATTACTAAACTGAGAGAGCTGAGAGAATATTACTAAACTGAGAGAGTATTACTAAACGGAGAGAGTATTACTAAACTGAGGGAATATTACTAAACTGAGAGAGTATTACTAAACTGAGAGAGTATTACTAAACTGAGGGAGTATTACTAAACCGAGAGAGTATTACTAAACTGAGAGAGTGTTACTAAACTGAGAGAGTGTTACTAAACTATGAGAGTATTACTAAACCGAGAGAGTATCACTAAACTGAGAGAGTATCACTAAACTGAGAGAGTGTTACTAAACTGAGAGAGTATTACTAAACTGAGAGAGTGTTCCTAAACTGAGAGAATATTACTCAACTGAGAGAGTCTTACTAAACTGAGAGAGTATTACTAAACTGAGGGAGTATTACTAAACTGAGAGATTATTACTAAGCTGAGGGAGTATAACTAAACTGAGGGAGTATTACTAAACTGAGAGAGTATTACTAAACCGAGAGAGTATTACTAAACTGAGAGAGTGTTACTAAACTGAGAGAGTGTTACTAAACTATGAGAGTATTAGTAAACCGAGAGAGTATCACTAAACTGAGAGAGTATCACTAAACTGAGAGAGTGTTACTAAACTGAGAGAGTATTACTAAACTGAGAGAGTGTTCCTAAACTGAGAGAATATTACTCAACTGAGAGATTATTACTAAACTGAGAGAGTATTACTAAACTGAGGGAGTATTACTAAACTGAGAGATTATTACTAAGCTGAGGGAGTATAACTAAACTGAGGGAGTATTACTAAACTGAGAGAGTATTACTAAACTGAGAGTGTGTTCCTAAACTGAGTGTGTTCCTAAACTGAGAGTGTTCCTAAACTGAGAAGGTATTACTAAACTGAGAGAGTGTTACTAAACTGAGAGAGTATTACTAAACTGAGAGAGTGTTCCTAAACTGAGAGAATATTACTCAACCGAGAGAGTATTACTAAACGGAGAGAGTCTTACTAAACTGAGAGAATATTACTCAACTGAGAGAGTATTACTAAAGTGAGAGAGTATTACTAACCCGAGAAAGTATTACTAAAAGTAGAGAGAGCTGAGAGAATATTACTAAACTGAGAGAATATTACTAAACTGAGAGAGTATTACGAAACTGAGAGAATATTACTAAACTGAGAGAGTATTACTTAACTGAGAGTGTTACTAAACTGAGATAATATTACTCAACTGAGAGAGTATTACTTAACTGAGGGAATATTACTAAACTGAGAGAGTATTACTAAACTGAGGGAGTATTACTAAACTGAGGGAGTATTACTGAACCGAGAGAGTATTACTAAACTGAGAGAGTGTTACTAAACTGAGAGAGTGTTACTAAACTATGAGAGTATTACTAAACTGAGAGAGTATCACTAAACTGAGAGAGTGTAACTAAACTGAGGGAGTATTACTAAACTGAGAGAGTGTTCCTAAACTGAGATAATATTACTCAACTGAGAGAGTATTACTAAACTGAGAGAGTATTACTAAAATGAGGGAGTGTTACTAAACTGAGAGATTATTACTAAACTGAGGGAGTATTACTAAACTGAGGGAGTTTTACTAAACTGAGAGAGTATTACTAAACCGAGAGAGTGTTCCTAAACTGAGAGAGTATTACTAAACTGAGAGTGTTACTAAACTGAGAGAATATTACTCAACTGAGAGAGTATTACTAAACGGAGAGAGTATTACTAAACTGAGGGAATATTACTAAACTGAGGGAATATTACTAAACTGAGAGAGTATTACTAAACTGAGGGAGTATTACTAAACCGAGAGAGTATTACTAAACTGAGAGAGTGTTACTAAACTGAGAGAGTGTTACTAAACTATGAGAGTATTACTAAACTGATAGAGTATTACTAAACTTAGAGAGCTGAGAGAGTATTACTAGACCGAGAGAGTATTACTCAACTGAGAGAATATTACTCACCGGGGAGAATATTACTAAACTGAGAGAGCTGCGAGAATATTATTAAACTGAGAGAGTATTACTAAGCCGAGAGAATATTACTAAACTGATAGAGTATTACTAACCTTAGAGAGCTGAGAGAGTATTACTAGACCAATAGAGTATTACTCAACTGAGAGAATATTACTCACCGTAGAGATTTTTACTCAACCGAGAGAGTATTACTAAACGGAGAGAGTTTTACTAAACTGAGAGAATATTACTCAATGGAGAGATTATTACTCAACTGATAGAGTATTACCAAACTGAGAGAGTATTACTATACTGAGAGAGTGTTACTAAACTGAGAGAATATTACTCAACTGAGAGAGTATTACTAAAGTGAGAGAGTATTACTAACCCGAGAGAGTATTACTAAACTGAGAGAGCTGAGAGTATATTACTAAACTGAGAGAATATTACTAAACTGAGAGAGTATTACTAAACTGAGAGAATATTACTAAACTGAGAGAGTATTACTAAACTGAGAGTGTTACTAAACTGAGAGAATATTACTCAACTGAGAGAGTATTACTAAACGGAGAGAGTATTACTAAACTGAGGGAATATTACTAAACTGAGAGAGTATTACTAAACTGAGAGAGTATTACTAAACTGAGGGAGTATAACTAAACTTAGGGAGTATAACTAAACTGAGGGAGTATTACTAAACTGAGAGAGTATTACTAAACTGAGGGAATATTCCAAAACTGAGAGAGTATTCCAAAACTGAGAGAGTATTCCAAAACTGAGAGAATATTACTAAACCGGGAGAGTATTACTAAACTGAGAGAGTATTACTAAACTGAGAGAGTATTACTAAACTGGGAGAGTATTACTAAACTGAGAGAGTATTCCAAAACTGAGAGAATATTACTAAACCGGGAGAGTATTACTAAACTGAGAGAGTATTACTAAACTGAGAGAGTATTACTAAACTGAGAGAGTATTACTAAACTGAGGGAATATTACTAAACCGAGAGAGTATTACTCAACTGAGAGAGTATTACTAAACGGAGATAGAATTACTAAACTGAGAGCGTATTACTAAACTGAGAGTGTTACTAAACTGAGAGAGTATTACTCAACTGAGAGACTATTACTAAACTGAGAGAGTATTACTAAACTGGGAGAATATTACTAAACTGATAGAGTATTACTAAACTGAGAGAGCTGAGAGAGTATTACTAGACCGAGAGAGTATTACTCAACTGAGAGAATATTACTCACCGGGGAGAATATTACTCAACCGAGAGAGTTTTACTAAACGGAGAGAGTTTTACTAAACTGAGAGAATATTACTCAATGGAGAGATTATTACTCAACTGATAGAGTATTACCAAACTGAGAGAGTATTACTATACTGAGAGAGTGTTACTAAACTGAGAGAATATTACTCAACTGAGAGAGTATTACTAAACCGAGAGAGTATTACTCAACTGAGAGAGTATTACTAAACGGAGATAGAATTACTAAACTGAGAGCGTATTACTAAACTGAGAGTGTTACTAAACCGAGAGAGTATTACTCAACTGATAGAGTATTACTAAACGGAGATAGAATTACTAAACTGAGAGCGTATTACTAAACGGAGAGAGTTTTACTAAACTGAGAGAATATTACTCAATGGAGAGATTATTACTCAACTGATAGAGTATTACCAAACTGAGAGAGTATTACTATACTGAGAGAGTGTTACTAAACTGAGAGAATATTACTCAACTGAGAGAGTATTACTAAAGTGAGAGAGTATTACTAACCCGAGAGAGTATTACTAAACTGAGAGAGCTGAGAGTATATTACTAAACTGAGAGAATATTACTAAACTGAGAGAGTATTACTAAACTGAGAGAATATTACTAAACTGAGAGAGTATTACTAAACTGAGAGTGTTACTAAACTGAGAGAATATTACTCAACTGAGAGAGTATTACTAAACGGAGAGAGTATTACTAAACTGAGGGAATATTACTAAACTGAGAGAGTATTACTAAACTGAGAGAGTATTACTAAACTGAGGGAGTATAACTAAACTTAGGGAGTATAACTAAACTGAGGGAGTATTACTAAACTGAGAGAGTATTACTAAACTGAGGGAATATTCCAAAACTGAGAGAGTATTCCAAAACTGAGAGAGTATTCCAAAACTGAGAGAATATTACTAAACCGGGAGAGTATTACTAAACTGAGAGAGTATTACTAAACTGAGAGAGTATTACTAAACTGGGAGAGTATTACTAAACTGAGAGAGTATTCCAAAACTGAGAGAATATTACTAAACCGGGAGAGTATTACTAAACTGAGAGAGTATTACTAAACTGAGAGAGTATTACTAAACTGAGAGAGTATTACTAAACTGAGGGAATATTACTAAACCGAGAGAGTATTACTCAACTGAGAGAGTATTACTAAACGGAGATAGAATTACTAAACTGAGAGCGTATTACTAAACTGAGAGTGTTACTAAACTGAGAGAGTATTACTCAACTGAGAGACTATTACTAAACTGAGAGAGTATTACTAAA
Source organism: Salvelinus fontinalis (assembly GCF_029448725.1). NCBI lineage: Eukaryota > Metazoa > Chordata > Actinopteri > Salmoniformes > Salmonidae > Salvelinus > Salvelinus fontinalis. The sequence continues at coordinate 67,367,487 of NC_074667.1, forward strand.
CTGGGAGAATATTACTAAACTGATAGAGTATTACTAAACTGAGAGAGCTGAGAGAGTATTACTAGACCGAGAGAGTATTACTCAACTGAGAGAATATTACTCACCGGGGAGAATATTACTCAACCGAGAGAGTTTTACTAAACGGAGAGAGTTTTACTAAACTGAGAGAATATTACTCAATGGAGAGATTATTACTCAACTGATAGAGTATTACCAAACTGAGAGAGTATTACTATACTGAGAGAGTGTTACTAAACTGAGAGAATATTACTCAACTGAGAGAGTATTACTAAACCGAGAGAGTATTACTCAACTGAGAGAGTATTACTAAACGGAGATAGAATTACTAAACTGAGAGCGTATTACTAAACTGAGAGTGTTACTAAACTGAGAGAGTATTACTCAACTGAGAGACTATTACTAAACTGAGAGAGTATTACTAAACTGAGAGAATATTACTAAACTGATAGAGTATTACTAAACTGAGAGAGCTGAGAGAGTATTACTAGACCGAGAGAGTATTACTCAACTGAGAGAATATTACTCACCGGGGAGAATATTACTCAACCGAGAGAGTTTTACTAAACGGAGAGAGTTTTACTAAACTGAGAGAATATTACTCAATGGAGAGATTATTACTCAACTGATAGAGTATTACCAAACTGAGAGAGTATTACTATACTGAGAGAGTGTTACTAAACTGAGAGAATATTACTCAACTGAGAGAGTATTACTAAAGTGAGAGAGTATTACTAACCCGAGAGAGTATTACTAAACTGAGAGAGCTGAGAGAATATTACTAAACTGAGAGAATATTACTAAACTGAGAGAGTATTTCTAAACTGAGAGAGTATTATTAAACTGAGAGAGTGTTACTAAACTGAGAGAGTGTTACTAAACTGAGAGAGTATTACTCAACTGAGAGACTATTACTAAACTGAGAGAGTATTACTAAACTGAGAGAGTATTACTAAACTGAGAGTGTTACTAAACTGAGAGAATATTACTCAACTGAGAGAGTATTACTAAACGGAGAGAGTATTACTAAACTGAGGGAATATTACTAAACTGAGAGAGTATTACTAAACTGAGAGAGTATTACTAAACTGAGGGAGCATTACTAAACCGAGAGAGTATTACTAAACTGAGAGAGTGTTACTAAACTGAGAGAGTGTTACTAAACTGAGAGAGTGTTACTAAACTGAGAGAGTGTTACTAAACTGAGAGAGTATTACTAAACTGAGAGAGTGTTCCTAAACTGAGAGAATATTACTCAACCGAGAGAGTATTACTAAACGGAGAGAGTCTTACTAAACTGAGAGAATATTACTCAACTGAGAGAGTATTACTAAAGTGAGAGAGTATTACTAACCCGAGAGAGTATTACTAAAAGTAGAGAGAGCTGAGAGAATATTACTAAACTGAGAGAATATTACTAAACTGAGAGAGTATTACGAAACTGAGAGAATATTACTAAACTGAGAGAGTATTACTTAACTGAGAGTGTTACTAAACTGAGATAATATTACTCAACTGAGAGAGTATTACTTAACTGAGGGAATATTACTAAACTGAGAGAGTATTACTAAACTGAGGGAGTATTACTAAACTGAGGGAGTATTACTTAACCGAGAGAGTATTACTAAACTGAGAGAGTGTTTATAAACTGAGAGAGTGTTACTAAACTATGAGAGTATTACTAAACCGAGAGAGTATCACTAAACTGAGAGAGTATTACTAAACTGAGGGAGTATTACTAAACCGAGAGAGTATTACTAAACTGAGAGAGTATCACTAAACTGAGAGAGTGTAACTAAACTGAGAGAGTATTACTAAACTGAGAGAGTGTTCCTAAACTGAGATAATATTACTCAACTGAGAGAGTATTACTAAACTGAGAGAGTATTACTAAAATGAGGGAGTGTTACTAAACTGAGAGATTATTACTAAACTGAGAGAGTATTACTAAACTGAGGGAGTATTACTAAACCGAGAGAGTATTACTAAACTGAGAGAGTGTTACTAAACTGAGAGAGTGTTACTAAACTGAGAGAGTGTTACTAAACTATGAGAGTATTACTAAACTGATAGAGTATTACTAAACTGAGAGAGCTGAGAGAGTATTACTAGACCGAGAGAGTATTACTCAACTGAGAGAATATTACTCACCGGGGAGAATATTACTAAACTGAGAGAGCTGAGAGAATATTATTAAACTGAGAGAGCATTACTAAGCCGAGAGAATATTACTAAACTGATAGAGTATTACTAACCTGAGAGAGCTGAGAGAGTATTACTAGACCAATAGAGTATTACTCAACTGAGAGAATATTACTCACCGTAGAGATTATTACTCAACCGAGAGAGTATTACTAAACGGAGAGAGTTTTACTAAACTGAGAGAATATTACTCAATGGAGAGATTATTACTCAACTGATAGAGTATTACCAAACTGAGAGAGTATTACTATACTGAGAGAGTTTTACTAAACTGAGAGAATATTACTCAACTGAGAGAGTATTACTAAAGTGAGAGATTATTACTAACCCGAGAGAGTATTACTAAACTGAGAGAGCTGAGAGAATATTACTAAACTGAGAGAATATTACTAAACTGAGAGAGTATTACTAAACTGAGAGAATATTACTAAACTGAGAGAGTATTACTAAACTGAGAGTGTTACTAAACTGAGAGAATATTACTCAACTGAGAGAGTATTACTAAACGGAGAGAGTATTACTAAACTGAGGGAATATTACTAAACTGAGAGAGTATTACTAAACTGAGAGAGTATTAGTAAACTGAGGGAGCATTACTAAACCGAGAGAGTATTACTAAACTGAGAGAGTGTTACTAAACTGAGAGAGTGTTACTAAACTATGAGAGTATTACTAAACCGAGAGAGTATCACTAAACTGAGAGAGTATCACTAAACTGAGAGAGTGTTACTAAACTGAGAGAGTATTACTAAACTGAGAGAGTGTTCCTAAACTGAGAGAATATTACTCAACTGAGAGAGTATTACTAAACTGAGAGAGTATTACTAAACTGAGGGAGTATTACTAAACTGAGAGATTATTACTAAGCTGAGGGAGTATAACTAAACTGAGGGAGTATTACTAAACTGAGAGAGTATTACTAAACTGAGAGTGTGTTCCTAAACTGAGAGTGTTCCTAAACTGAGAAGGTATTACTAAACTGAGAGAGTGTTACTAAACTGAGAGAGTATTACTAAACTGAGAGAGTGTTCCTAAACTGAGAGAATATTACTCAACCGAGAGAGTATTACTAAACGGAGAGAGTCTTACTAAACTGAGAGAATATTACTCAACTGAGAGAGTATTACTAAAGTGAGAGAGTATTACTAACCCGAGAGAGTATTACTAAAAGTAGAGAGAGCTGAGAGAATATTACTAAACTGAGAGAATATTACTAAACTGAGAGAGTATTACGAAACTGAGAGAATATTACTAAACTGAGAGAGTATTACTTAACTGAGAGTGTTACTAAACTGAGATAATATTACTCAACTGAGAGAGTATTACTTAACTGAGGGAATATTACTAAACTGAGAGAGTATTACTAAACTGAGGGAGTATTACTAAACTGAGGGAGTATTACTTAACCGAGAGAGTATTACTAAACTGAGAGAGTGTTTATAAACTGAGAGAGTGTTACTAAACTATGAGAGTATTACTAAACCGAGAGAGTATCACTAAACTGAGAGAGTATTACTAAACTGAGGGAGTATTACTAAACCGAGAGAGTATTACTAAACTGAGAGAGTATCACTAAACTGAGAGAGTGTAACTAAACTGAGAGAGTATTACTAAACTGAGAGAGTGTTCCTAAACTGAGATAATATTACTCAACTGAGAGAGTATTACTAAACTGAGAGAGTATTACTAAAATGAGGGAGTGTTACTAAACTGAGAGATTATTACTAAACTGAGAGAGTATTACTAAACTGAGGGAGTATTACTAAACCGAGAGAGTATTACTAAACTGAGAGAGTGTTACTAAACTGAGAGAGTGTTACTAAACTATGAGAGTATTACTAAACTGATAGAGTATTACTAAACTGAGAGAGCTGAGAGAGTATTACTAGACCGAGAGAGTATTACTCAACTGAGAGAATATTACTCACCGGGGAGAATATTACTAAACTGAGAGAGCTGAGAGAATATTATTAAACTGAGAGAGCATTACTAAGCCGAGAGAATATTACTAAACTGATAGAGTATTACTAACCTGAGAGAGCTGAGAGAGTATTACTAGACCAATAGAGTATTACTCAACTGAGAGAATATTACTCACCGTAGAGATTATTACTCAACCGAGAGAGTATTACTAAACGGAGAGAGTTTTACTAAACTGAGAGAATATTACTCAATGGAGAGATTATTACTCAACTGATAGAGTATTACCAAACTGAGAGAGTATTACTATACTGAGAGAGTGTTACTAAACTGAGAGAATATTACTCAACTGAGAGAGTATTACTAAACTGAGAGAATATTACTAAACTGAGAGTATTACTAAACTGAGAGTGTTACTAAACTGAGAGAATATTACTCAACTGAGAGAGTATTACTAAACGGAGAGAGTATTACTAAAGTGAGAGAGTATTACTAACCCGAGAGAGTATTACTAAACTGAGAGATCTGAGAGAATATTACTAAACTGAGAGAATATTACTAAACTGAGAGAGTATTACTAAACTGAGAGAATATTACTAAACTGAGAGTATTACTAAACTGAGAGTGTTACTAAACTGAGAGAATATTACTCAACTGAGAGAGTATTACTAAACGGAGAGAGTATTATTAAACTGAGAGAGTGTTACTAAACTGAGAGAGTATTACTAAACTGAGAGAGTATTACTAAACTGAGGGAGTATTACTAAACCGAGAGAGTATTACTAAACTGAGAGAGTGTTACTAAACTGAGAGAGTGTTACTAAACTATGAGAGTATTACTAAACCGAGAGAGTATCACTAAACTGAGAGAGTGTTACTAAACTGAGAGAGTATTACTAAACTGAGAGAGTGTTCCTAAACTGAGAGAATATTACTCAACTGAGAGAGTAATACTAAACTGAGAGAGTATTACTAAACTGAGGGAGTATTACTAAACTGAGAGATTATTACTAAGCTGAGGGAGTATAACTAAACTAAGGGAGTATTACTAAACTGAGAGCGTATTACTAAACTGAGAGTGTGTTCCTAAGCTGAGAGAGTGTTCCTAAACTGAGAAGGTATTACTAAACTGAGAGAGTGTTACTAAACTGAGAGAGTATTACTAAACTGAGAGAGTGTTCCTAAACTGAGAGAATATTACTCAACAGAGAGAGTATTACTAAACGGAGAGAGTCTTACTAAACTGAGAGAAATTACTCAACTGAGAGAGTATTACTAAAGTGAGAGAGTATTACTAACCCGAGAGAGTATTACTAAAAGTAGAGAGAGCTGAGAGAATATTACTAAACTGAGAGAGTATTACTTAACTGAGAGTGTTACTAAACTGAGATAATATTACTCAACTGAGAGAGTATTACTTAACTGAGGGAATATTACTAAACTGAGAGAGTATTACTAAACTGAGGGAGTATTACTAAACTGAGGGAGTATTACTAAACCGAGAGAGTATTACTAAACTGAGAGAGTGTTACTAAACTGAGAGAGTGTTACTAAACTATGAGAGTATTACTAAACCGAGAGAGTATCACTAAACTGAGAGAGTATTACTAAACTGAGAGAGTATTACTAAACTGAGAGAGTGTTCCTAAACTGAGATAATATTACTCAACTGAGAGAGTATTACTAAACTGAGAGAATATTACTAAACTGAGAGTGTGACAATACAGAGGCGGATGCAAGATGCAAGCAACGATGGTTTAATGAATACAGTTTACAACAGCAACAGGACAGACAGACTGTACTCAGACGGAATCCGACCCAGGGACTAAGGTGTATCTTCCTTGATAGCGTGCAGAGAAATCCAGGGGAGTGTGTCCGGATGGGTAGGAAGGAGCACAGAAGATAATCCACACAGGGGCGACGAGAGAATGAGCACGAACACACGACACAACCTCAGGGAAGAAAACAACGATCTGACAACAAGAAACACTGGTTACAGAACATATAAAGGGAAGCTAAGTGATTCCAGCTGGCGCAGACAATCAAGCCGAGATTGGGAACCACGCCCACACAAACACGGGAGAGAGAGAGAGAGAGAGAGAGAGAGAGAGAGAAAAGGAGGCAGTGGATTCATGAACCGTGACAGAGAGAGTATTACTAAACTGAGAGTGTTACTAAACTGAGAGAATATTACTCAACTGAGAGAGTATTACTAAACGGAGAGAGTATTACTAAACTGAGGGAATATTACTAAACTGAGAGAGTATTACTAAACTGAGAGAGTATTACTAAACTGAGGGAGTATAACTAAACTGAGGGAGTATAACTAAACTGAGGGAGTATTACTAAACTGAGAGAGTATTACTAAACTGAGAGTGTGTTCCTAAACTGAGAGAGTGTTCCTAAACTGAGAAGGTATTACTAAACTGAGAGAGTATTACTAAACTGAGAGAGTATTACTTAACTGAGAGAGTATTGCTAAACTGAGAGAGTATTACTAAACTGAGAGAGTATTCCAAAACTGAGAGAATATTACTCAACTGAGAGAGTATTACTAAACTGAGAGAGTATTACTAAACTGAGAGATTATTACTAAACTGAGAGAGTATTGCTAAACTGAGAGAGTATTACTAAACTGAGAGAGTGTTACTAAACTGAGAGAATGTTACTAAACGGAGAGAGTATACCTATACCGAGAGTATTACTTAACTGAGGCAGTTTTACTAAACTGAGAGAGTGTTACTAGACTGAGAGAGAATTACTAAACTGAGAGAATATTACTAAACTGAGAGAGTATTACTAAACCTAGTGATTATTACTAAACTGAGGGGGTATTACTAAACAGAGAGATTACTCCTCAACTGAGAGTGTTACTAAACTGAGAGAGTATTACTAAACTGAGAGAGTATTCCAAAACTGAGAGAGTATTCCAAAACTGAGAGAGTATTCCAAAACTGGGAGAGTATTACTAAACTGGGAGAGTATTACTAAACTGAGAGAGTATTCCAAAACTGAGAGAATATTACTAAACCGGGAGAGTATTACTAAACTGAGAGAGTATTACTAAACTGAGAGAGTATTACTAAACTGAGAGAATATTACTAAACCGAGAGAGTATTACTCAACTGAGAGAGTATTACTAAACGGAGATAGAATTACTAAACTGAGAGCGTATTACTAAACTGAGAGTGTTACTAAACTGAGAGAGTATTACTCAACTGAGAGACTATTACTAAACTGAGAGAGTATTACTAAACTGAGAGAATATTACTAAACTGATAGAGTATTACTAAACTGAGAGAGCTGAGAGAGTATTACTAGACCGAGAGAGTATTACTCAACTGAGAGAATATTACTCACCGGGGAGAATATTACTAAACTGAGAGAGCTGAGAGAATATTATTAAACTGAGAGAGTATTACTAAGCCGAGAGAATATTACTAAACTGATAGAGTATTACTAACCTGAGAGAGCTGAGAGAGCATTACTAGACCAATAGAGTATTACTCAACTGAGAGAATATTACTCACCGTAGAGATTATTACTCAACCGAGAAAGTTTTACTAAACGGAGAGAGTTTTACTATACTGAGAGAGTTTTACTAAACTGAGAGAATATTACTCAACTGAGAGAGTATTACTAAAGTGAGAGATTATTACTAACCCGAGAGAGTATTACTAAACTGAGAGAGCTGAGAGAATATTACTAAACTGAGAGAATATTACTAAACTGAGAGAGTATTACTAAACTGAGAGAATATTACTAAACTGAGAGAGTATTACTAAACTGAGAGTGTTACTAAACTGAGAGAATATTACTCAACTGAGAGAGTATTACTAAACGGAGAGAGTATTACTAAACTGAGGGAATATTACTAAACTGAGAGAGTATTACTAAACTGAGAGAGTATTAGTAAACTGAGGGAGCATTACTAAACCGAGAGAGTATTACTAAACTGAGAGAGTGTTACTAAACTGAGAGAGTGTTACTAAACTATGAGAGTATTACTAAACCGAGAGAGTATCACTAAACTGAGAGAGTATCACTAAACTGAGAGAGTGTTACTAAACTGAGAGAGTATTACTAAACTGAGAGAGTGTTCCTAAACTGAGAGAATATTACTCAACTGAGAGAGTATTACTAAACTGAGAGAGTATTACTAAACTGAGGGAGTATTACTAAACTGAGAGATTATTACTAAGCTGAGGGAGTATAACTAAACTGAGGGAGTATTACTAAACTGAGAGAGTATTACTAAACTGAGAGTGTGTTCCTAAACTGAGAGTGTTCCTAAACTGAGAAGGTATTACTAAACTGAGAGAGTGTTACTAAACTGAGAGAGTATTACTAAACTGAGAGAGTGTTCCTAAACTGAGAGAATATTACTCAACCGAGAGAGTATTACTAAACGGAGAGAGTCTTACTAAACTGAGAGAATATTACTCAACTGAGAGAGTATTACTAAAGTGAGAGAGTATTACTAACCCGAGAGAGTATTACTAAAAGTAGAGAGAGCTGAGAGAATATTACTAAACTGAGAGAATATTACTAAACTGAGAGAGTATTACGAAACTGAGAGAATATTACTAAACTGAGAGAGTATTACTTAACTGAGAGTGTTACTAAACTGAGATAATATTACTCAACTGAGAGAGTATTACTTAACTGAGGGAATATTACTAAACTGAGAGAGTATTACTAAACTGAGGGAGTATTACTAAACTGAGGGAGTATTACTTAACCGAGAGAGTATTACTAAACTGAGAGAGTGTTTATAAACTGAGAGAGTGTTACTAAACTATGAGAGTATTACTAAACCGAGAGAGTATCACTAAACTGAGAGAGTATTACTAAACTGAGGGAGTATTACTAAACCGAGAGAGTATTACTAAACTGAGAGAGTATCACTAAACTGAGAGAGTGTAACTAAACTGAGAGAGTATTACTAAACTGAGAGAGTGTTCCTAAACTGAGATAATATTACTCAACTGAGAGAGTATTACTAAACTGAGAGAGTATTACTAAAATGAGGGAGTGTTACTAAACTGAGAGATTATTACTAAACTGAGAGAGTATTACTAAACTGAGGGAGTATTACTAAACCGAGAGAGTATTACTAAACTGAGAGAGTGTTACTAAACTGAGAGAGTGTTACTAAACTATGAGAGTATTACTAAACTGATAGAGTATTACTAAACTGAGAGAGCTGAGAGAGTATTACTAGACCGAGAGAGTATTACTCAACTGAGAGAATATTACTCACCGGGGAGAATATTACTAAACTGAGAGAGCTGAGAGAATATTATTAAACTGAGAGAGCATTACTAAGCCGAGAGAATATTACTAAACTGATAGAGTATTACTAACCTGAGAGAGCTGAGAGAGTATTACTAGACCAATAGAGTATTACTCAACTGAGAGAATATTACTCACCGTAGAGATTATTACTCAACCGAGAGAGTATTACTAAACGGAGAGAGTTTTACTAAACTGAGAGAATATTACTCAATGGAGAGATTATTACTCAACTGATAGAGTATTACCAAACTGAGAGAGTATTACTATACTGAGAGAGTGTTACTAAACTGAGAGAATATTACTCAACTGAGAGAGTATTACTAAACTGAGAGAATATTACTAAACTGAGAGTATTACTAAACTGAGAGTGTTACTAAACTGAGAGAATATTACTCAACTGAGAGAGTATTACTAAACGGAGAGAGTATTACTAAAGTGAGAGAGTATTACTAACCCGAGAGAGTATTACTAAACTGAGAGATCTGAGAGAATATTACTAAACTGAGAGAATATTACTAAACTGAGAGAGTATTACTAAACTGAGAGAATATTACTAAACTGAGAGTATTACTAAACTGAGAGTGTTACTAAACTGAGAGAATATTACTCAACTGAGAGAGTATTACTAAACGGAGAGAGTATTATTAAACTGAGAGAGTGTTACTAAACTGAGAGAGTATTACTAAACTGAGAGAGTATTACTAAACTGAGGGAGTATTACTAAACCGAGAGAGTATTACTAAACTGAGAGAGTGTTACTAAACTGAGAGAGTGTTACTAAACTATGAGAGTATTACTAAACCGAGAGAGTATCACTAAACTGAGAGAGTGTTACTAAACTGAGAGAGTATTACTAAACTGAGAGAGTGTTCCTAAACTGAGAGAATATTACTCAACTGAGAGAGTAATACTAAACTGAGAGAGTATTACTAAACTGAGGGAGTATTACTAAACTGAGAGATTATTACTAAGCTGAGGGAGTATAACTAAACTAAGGGAGTATTACTAAACTGAGAGCGTATTACTAAACTGAGAGTGTGTTCCTAAGCTGAGAGAGTGTTCCTAAACTGAGAAGGTATTACTAAACTGAGAGAGTGTTACTAAACTGAGAGAGTATTACTAAACTGAGAGAGTGTTCCTAAACTGAGAGAATATTACTCAACAGAGAGAGTATTACTAAACGGAGAGAGTCTTACTAAACTGAGAGAAATTACTCAACTGAGAGAGTATTACTAAAGTGAGAGAGTATTACTAACCCGAGAGAGTATTACTAAAAGTAGAGAGAGCTGAGAGAATATTACTAAACTGAGAGAGTATTACTTAACTGAGAGTGTTACTAAACTGAGATAATATTACTCAACTGAGAGAGTATTACTTAACTGAGGGAATATTACTAAACTGAGAGAGTATTACTAAACTGAGGGAGTATTACTAAACTGAGGGAGTATTACTAAACCGAGAGAGTATTACTAAACTGAGAGAGTGTTACTAAACTGAGAGAGTGTTACTAAACTATGAGAGTATTACTAAACCGAGAGAGTATCACTAAACTGAGAGAGTATTACTAAACTGAGAGAGTATTACTAAACTGAGAGAGTGTTCCTAAACTGAGATAATATTACTCAACTGAGAGAGTATTACTAAACTGAGAGAATATTACTAAACTGAGAGTGTGACAATACAGAGGCGGATGCAAGATGCAAGCAACGATGGTTTAATGAATACAGTTTACAACAGCAACAGGACAGACAGACTGTACTCAGACGGAATCCGACCCAGGGACTAAGGTGTATCTTCCTTGATAGCGTGCAGAGAAATCCAGGGGAGTGTGTCCGGATGGGTAGGAAGGAGCACAGAAGATAATCCACACAGGGGCGACGAGAGAATGAGCACGAACACACGACACAACCTCAGGGAAGAAAACAACGATCTGACAACAAGAAACACTGGTTACAGAACATATAAAGGGAAGCTAAGTGATTCCAGCTGGCGCAGACAATCAAGCCGAGATTGGGAACCACGCCCACACAAACACGGGAGAGAGAGAGAGAGAGAGAGAGAGAGAGAGAGAAAAGGAGGCAGTGGATTCATGAACCGTGACAGAGAGAGTATTACTAAACTGAGAGTGTTACTAAACTGAGAGAATATTACTCAACTGAGAGAGTATTACTAAACGGAGAGAGTATTACTAAACTGAGGGAATATTACTAAACTGAGAGAGTATTACTAAACTGAGAGAGTATTACTAAACTGAGGGAGTATAACTAAACTGAGGGAGTATAACTAAACTGAGGGAGTATTACTAAACTGAGAGAGTATTACTAAACTGAGAGTGTGTTCCTAAACTGAGAGAGTGTTCCTAAACTGAGAAGGTATTACTAAACTGAGAGAGTATTACTAAACTGAGAGAGTATTACTTAACTGAGAGAGTATTGCTAAACTGAGAGAGTATTACTAAACTGAGAGAGTATTCCAAAACTGAGAGAATATTACTCAACTGAGAGAGTATTACTAAACTGAGAGAGTATTACTAAACTGAGAGATTATTACTAAACTGAGAGAGTATTGCTAAACTGAGAGAGTATTACTAAACTGAGAGAGTGTTACTAAACTGAGAGAATGTTACTAAACGGAGAGAGTATACCTATACCGAGAGTATTACTTAACTGAGGCAGTTTTACTAAACTGAGAGAGTGTTACTAGACTGAGAGAGAATTACTAAACTGAGAGAATATTACTAAACTGAGAGAGTATTACTAAACCTAGTGATTATTACTAAACTGAGGGGGTATTACTAAACAGAGAGATTACTCCTCAACTGAGAGTGTTACTAAACTGAGAGAGTATTACTAAACTGAGAGAGTATTCCAAAACTGAGAGAGTATTCCAAAACTGAGAGAGTATTCCAAAACTGGGAGAGTATTACTAAACTGGGAGAGTATTACTAAACTGAGAGAGTATTCCAAAACTGAGAGAATATTACTAAACCGGGAGAGTATTACTAAACTGAGAGAGTATTACTAAACTGAGAGAGTATTACTAAACTGAGAGAATATTACTAAACCGAGAGAGTATTACTCAACTGAGAGAGTATTACTAAACGGAGATAGAATTACTAAACTGAGAGCGTATTACTAAACTGAGAGTGTTACTAAACTGAGAGAGTATTACTCAACTGAGAGACTATTACTAAACTGAGAGAGTATTACTAAACTGAGAGAATATTACTAAACTGATAGAGTATTACTAAACTGAGAGAGCTGAGAGAGTATTACTAGACCGAGAGAGTATTACTCAACTGAGAGAATATTACTCACCGGGGAGAATATTACTAAACTGAGAGAGCTGAGAGAATATTATTAAACTGAGAGAGTATTACTAAGCCGAGAGAATATTACTAAACTGATAGAGTATTACTAACCTGAGAGAGCTGAGAGAGCATTACTAGACCAATAGAGTATTACTCAACTGAGAGAATATTACTCACCGTAGAGATTATTACTCAACCGAGAAAGTTTTACTAAACGGAGAGAGTTTTACTAAACTGAGAGAATATTACTCAATGGAGAGATTATTACTCAACTGATAGAGTATTACCAAACTGAGAGAGTATTACTATACTGAGAGAGTGTTACTAAACTGAGAGAATATTACTCAACTGAGAGAGTATTACTAAAGTGAGAGAGTATTACTAACCCGAGAGAGTATTACTAAACTGAGAGAGCTGAGAGAATATTACTAAACTGAGAGAATATTACTCAACTGAGAGAGTATTTCTAAACTGAGAGAGTATTATTAAACTAAGAGAGTGTTACTAAACTGAGAGAGTGTTACTAAACTGAGAGAGTATTACTCAACTGAGAGACTATTACTAAACTGAGAGAGTATTACTAAACTGAGAGAATATAACTAAACTGATAGAGTATTACTAAACTGAGAGAGCTGAGAGAGTATTACTAGACCGAGAGAGTATTACTCAACTGAGAGAATATTACTCACCGGGGAGAATATTACTAAACTGAGAGAGCTGAGAGAATATTATTAAACTGAGAGAGTATTACTAAATGGAGAGAGTTTTACTAAACTGAGAGAATATTACTCAATGGAGAGATTATTACTCAACTGATAGAGTATTACCAAACTGAGAGAGTATTACTATACTGAGAGAGTGTTACTAAACTGAGAGAATATTACTCAACTGAGAGAGTATTACTAAAGTGAGAGAGTATTACTAACCCGAGAGAGTATTACTAAACTGAGAGAGCTGAGAGAATATTACTAAACTGAGAGAATATTACTAAACTGAGAGAGTATTACTAAACTGAGAGAATATTACTAAACTGAGAGAGTATTACTAAACTGAGAGTGTTACTAAACTGAGAGAATATTACTCAACTGAGAGAGTATTACTAAACAGAGAGAGTATTACTAAACTGAGGGAATATTACTAAACTGAGAGAGTATTACTAAACTGAGAGAGTATTACTAAACTGAGGGAGTATTACTAAACCGAGAGAGTATTACTAAACTGAGAGAGTGTTACTAAACTGAGAGAGTGTTACTAAACTATGAGAGTATTACTAAACCGAGAGAGTATCACTAAACCGAGAGAGTATCACTAAACTGAGAGAGTGTTACTAAACTGAGAGAGTATTACTAAACTGAGAGATTATTACTAAGCTGAGGGAGTATAACTAAACTGAGGGAGTATTACTAAACTGAGAGAGTATTACTAAACTGAGAGTGTGTTTCTAAACTGAGAGTGTTCCTAAACTGAGAAGGTATTACTAAACTGAGAGAGTGTTACTAAACTGAGAGAGTATTACTAAACTGAGAGAGTGTTCCTAAACTGAGAGAATATTACTCAACCGAGAGAGTATTACTAAACGGAGAGAGTCTTACTAAACTGAGAGAATATTACTCAACTGAGAGAGTATTACTAAAGTGAGAGAGTATTACTAACCCGAGAGAGTATTACTAAAAGTAGAGAGAGCTGAGAGAATATTACTAAACTGAGAGAGTATTACGAAACTGAGAGAGTATTACGAAACTGAGAGAATATTACTAAACTGAGAGAGTATTACTTAACTGAGAGTGTTACTAAACTGAGATAATATTACTCAACTGAGAGAGTATTACTTAACTGAGGGAATATTACTAAACTGAGAGAGTATTACTAAACTGAGGGATTATTACTAAACTGAGGGAGTATTACTAAACCGAGAGAGTATTACTAAACTGAGAGAGTGTTACTAAACTGAGAGAGTGTTACTAAACTATGAGAGTATTACTAAACCGAGAGAGTATCACTAAACTGAGAGAGTATTACTAAACTGAGGGAGTATTACTAAACCGGGAGAGTATTACTAAACTGAGAGAGTATCACTAAACTGAGAGAGTGTAACTAAACTGAGAGAGTATTACTAAACTGAGAGAGTGTTCCTAAACTGAGATAATATTACTCAACTGAGAGAGTATTACTAAACTGAGAGAGTATTACTAAAATGAGGGAGTGTTACTAAACTGAGAGATTATTACTAAACTGAGGGAGTATTACTAAACTGAGGGCGTATTACTAAACTGAGAGAGTATTACTAAACCGAGAGAGTGTTCCTAAACTGAGAGAGTATTACTAAACTGAGAGTGTTTCTAAACTGAGAGAATATTACTCAACTGAGAGAGTATTACTAAACGGAGAGAGTATTACTAAACTGAGGGAATATTACTAAACTGAGAGAGTAATACTAAACTGAGAGAGTATTACTAAACTGAGGGAGTATTACTAAACCGAGAGAGTATTACTAAACTGAGAGAGTGTTACTAAACTGAGAGAGTGTTACTAAACTATGAGAGTATTACTAAACTGATAGAGTATTACTAAACTGAGAGAGCTGAGAGAGTATTACTAGACCGAGAGAGTATTAGTCAACTGAGAGAATATTACTCACCGGGGAGAATATTACTAAACTGAGAGAGCTGAGAGAATATTATTAAACTGAGAGAGTATTACTAAGCCGAGAGAATATTACTAAACTGATAGAGTATTACTAACCTGAGAGAGCTGAGAGAGTATTACTAGACCAATAGAGTATTACTCAACTGAGAGAATATTACTCACCGTAGAGATTATTACTCAACCGAGAGAGTATTACTAAACGGAGAGAGTTTTACTAAACTGAGCGAATATTACTCAATGGAGAGATTATTACTCAACTGATAGAGTATTACCAAACTGAGAGAGTATTACTATACTGAGAGAGTGTTACTAAACTGAGAGAATATTACTCAACTGAGAGAGTATTACTAAAGTGAGAGAGTATTACTAACCCGAGAGAGTATTACTAAACTGAGAGAGTATTACTAAACTGAGAGTGTTACTAAACTGAGAGAATATTACTCAACTGAGAGAGTATTACTAAACGGAGAGAGTATTACTAAACTGAGGGAATATTACTAAACTGAGAGAGTATTACTAAACTGAGAGAGTATTACTAAACTGAGGGAGTATTACTAAACCGAGAGAGTATCACTAAACTGAGAGAGTGTTCCTAAACTGAGAGAATATTACTCAACTGAGAGAGTATTACTAAAGTGAGAGAGTATTACTAACCCGAGAGAGTATTACTAAAAGTAGAGAGAGCTGAGAGAATATTACTAAACTGAGAGAATATTACTAAACTGAGAGAGTATTACGAAACTGAGAGAATATTACTAAACTGAGAGAGTATTACTTAACTGAGAGTGTGACTAAACTGAGATAATATTACTCAACTGAGAGAGTATTACTTAACTGAGGGAATATTACTAAACTGAGAGAGTATTACTAAACTGAGGGAGTATTACTAAACTGAGGGAGTATTACTGAACCGAGAGAGTATTACTAAACTGAGAGAGTGTTACTAAACTGAGAGAGTGTTACTAAACTATGAGAGTATTACTAAACTGAGGGAGTATTACTAAACTGAGGGAGTATTACTAAACTGAGAGTGTGTTCCTAAACTGAGAGAGTGTTCCTAAACTGAGAAGGTATTACTAAACTGAGAGAGTGTTACTAAACTGAGAGAGTATTACTAAACTGAGAGAGTGTTCCTAAACTGAGAGAATATTACTCAACCGAGAGAGTATTACTAAACGGAGAGAGTCTTACTAAACTGAGAGAGTGTTCCTAAACTGAGAGAATATTACTAAGCTGAGGGAGTATAACTAAACTGAGGGAGTATTACTAAACTGAGAGTGTGTTCCTAAACTGAGAGAGTGTTCCTAAACTGAGAAGGTATTACTAAACTGAGAGAGTGTTACTAAACTGAGAGAGTATTACTAAACTGAGAGAGTGTTCCTAAACTGAGAGAATATTACTCAACCGAGAGAGTATTACTAAACGGAGAGAGTCTTAATAAACTGAGAGAATATTACTCAACTGAGAGAGTATTACTAAAGTGAGAGAGTATTACTAACCCGAGAGAGTATTACTAAAAGTAGAGAGAGCTGAGAGAATATTACTAAACTGAGAGAATATTACTAAACTGAGAGAGTATTACGAACCTGAGAGAATATTACTAAACTGAGAGAGTATTACTTAACTGAGAGTGTTACTAAACTGAGATAATATTACTCAACTGAGAGAGTATTACTTAACTGAGGGAATATTACTAAACTGAGAGAGTATTACTAAACTGAGGGTGTATTACTAAACTGAGGGAGTATTACTAAACTGAGAGAGTATTACTAAACTGAGAGTGTGTTCCTAAACTGAGAGAGTGTTCCTAAACTGAGAAGGTATTACTAAACTGAGAGAGTATTACTAAACTGAGAGAGCTGAGAGAATATTATTAAACTGAGAGAGTATTACTAAGCCGAGAGAATATTACTAAACTGATAGAGTATTACTAACCTGAGAGAGCTGAGAGAGTATTACTAGACCAATAGAGTATTACTCAACTGAGAGAATATTACTCACCGTAGAGATTATTACTCAACCGAGAGAGTATTACTAAACGGAGAGAGTTTTACTAAACTGAGAGAATATTACTCAATGGAGAGATTATTACTCAACTGATAGAGTATTACCAAACTGAGAGAGTATTACTATACTGAGAGAGTGTTACTAAACTGAGAGAATATTACTCAACTGAGAGAGTATTACTAAAGTGAGAGAGTATTACTAACCCGAGAGAGTATTACTAAACTGAGAGAGCTGAGAGAATATTACTAAACTGAGAGAATATTACTAAACTGAGAGAGTATTACTAAACTGAGAGAATATTACTAAACTGAGAGAGTATTACTAAACTGAGAGTGTTACTAAACTGAGAGAATATTACTCAACTGAGAGAGTATTACTAAACGGAGAGAGTATTACTAAACTGAGGGAATATTACTAAACTGAGAGAGTATTACTAAACTGAGAGAGTATTACTAAACTGAGGGAGTATAACTAAACTGAGGGAGTATAACTAAACTGAGGGAGTATTACTAAACTGAGAGAGTATTACTAAACTGAGAGTGTGTTCCTAAACTGAGAGAGTGTTCCTAAACTGAGAAGGTATTACTAAACTGAGAGAGTATTACTAAACTGTGAGAGTATTACTTAACTGAGAGAGTATTGCTAAACTGAGAGAGTATTACTAAACTGAGAGAGTATTCCAAAACTGAGAGAATATTACTCAACTGAGAGAGTATTACTAAACTGAGAGAGTATTACTAAACTGAGAGATTATTACTAAACTGAGAGAGTATTGCTAAACTGAGAGAGTATTACTAAACTGAGAGAATATTACTAAACTGAGAGAGTATTACTAAACCGAGTGAGTATTACTAAACTGAGGGGGTATTACTAAACAGAGAGATTATTACTAAACCGAGGGAGTATTACTAAATGGAGAGAATATTACTAAACTGAGTGTTACTAAACTGAGAGAGTATTCCAAAACTGAGAGAGTATTCCAAAACTGAGAGAGTATTCCAAAACTGAGAGAGTATTACTAAACTGGGAGAGTATTACTAAACTGAGAGAGTATTCCAAAACTGAGAGAATATTACTAAACCGGGAGAGTATTACTAAACTGAGAGAGTATTACTAAACTGAGAGAGTATTACTAAACTGAGGGAATATTACTAAACCGAGAGAGTATTACTCAACTGAGAGAGTATTACTAAACGGAGATAGAATTACTAAACTGAGAGCGTATTACTAAACTGAGAGTGTTACTAAACTGAGAGAGTATTACTCAACTGAGAGACTATTACTAAACTGAGAGAGTATTACTAAACTGAGAGAATATTACTAAACTGATAGAGTATTACTAAACTGAGAGAGCTGAGAGAGTATTACTAGACCGAGAGAGTATTACTCAACTGAGAGAATATTACTCACCGGGGAGAATATTACTCAACCGAGAGAGTTTTACTAAACGGAGAGAGTTTTACTAAACTGAGAGAATATTACTCAATGGAGAGATTATTACTCAACTGTTAGAGTATTACCAAACTGAGAGAGTATTACTATACTGAGAGAGTGTTACTAAACTGAGAGAATATTACTCAACTGAGAGAGTATTACTAAAGTGAGAGAGTATTACTAACCCGAGAGAGTATTACTAAACTGAGAGAGCTGAGAGAATATTACTAAACTGAGAGAATATTACTAAACTGAGAGAGTATTTCTAAACTGAGAGAGTATTATTAAACTGAGAGAGTGTTACTAAACTGAGAGAGTGTTACTAAACTGAGAGAGTATTACTCAACTGATAGACTATTACTAAACTGAGAGAGTATTACTAAACTGAGAGAATATTACTAAACTGATAGAGTATTACTAAACTGAGAGAGCTGAGAGAGTATTACTAGACCGAGAGAGTATTACTCAACTGAGAGAATATTACTCACCGGGGAGAATATTACTAAACTGAGAGAGCTGAGAGAATATTATTAAACTGAGAGAGTATTACTAAGCCGAGAGAATATTACTAAACTGATAGAGTATTACTAACCTGAGAGAGCCGAGAGAGTATTACTAGACCAATAGAGTATTACTCAACTGAGAGAATATTACTCACCGTAGAGATTATTACTCAACCGAGAGAGTATTACTAAACCGAGAGAGTGTTACTAAACTGAGAGAATATTACTCAACTGAGAGAGTATTACTAAAGTGAGAGAGTATTACTAACCCGAGAGAGTATTACTAAACTGAGAGAGCTGAGAGAATATTACTAAACTGAGAGAATATTACTAAACTGAGAGAGTATTACTAAACTGAGAGAATATTACTAAACTGAGAGAGTATTACTAAACTGAGAGTGTTACTAAACTGAGAGAATATTACTCAACTGAGAGAGTATTACTAAACGGAGAGAGTATTACTAAACTGAGGGAATATTACTAAACTGAGAGAGTATTACTAAACTGAGAGAGTATTACTAAACTGAGGGAGTATTACTAAACCGAGAGAGTATTACTAAACTGAGAGAGTGTTACTAAACTGAGAGAGTGTTACTAAACTATGAGAGTATTACTAAACCGAGAGAGTATCACTAAACTGAGAGAGTATCACTAAACTGAGAGAGTGTTACTAAACTGAGAGAGTATTACTAAACTGAGAGAGTGTTCCTAAACTGAGAGAATATTACTCAACTGAGAGAGTATTACTAAACTGAGAGAGTATTACTAAACTGAGGGAGTATTTCTAAACTGAGAGATTATTACTAAGCTGAGGGAGTATAACTAAACTGAGGGAGTATTACTAAACTGAGAGAGTATTACTAAACTGAGAGTGTGTTCCTAAACTGAGAGTGTTCCTAAACTGAGAAGGTATTACTAAACTGAGAGAGTGTTACTAAACTGAGAGAGTATTACTAAACTGAGAGAGTGTTCCTAAACTGAGAGAATATTACTCAACCGAGAGAGTATTACTAAACGGAGAGAGTCTTACTAAACTGAGAGAATATTACTCAACTGAGAGAGTATTACTAAAGTGAGAGAGTATTACTAACCCGAGAGAGTATTACTAAAAGTAGAGAGAGCTGAGAGAATATTACTAAACTGAGAGAATATTACTAAACTGAGAGAATATTACGAAACTGAGAGAATATTACTAAACTGAGAGAGTATTACTTAACTGAGAGTGTTACTAAACTGAGATAATATTACTCAACTGAGAGAGTATTACTTAACTGAGGGAATATTACTAAACTGAGAGAGTATTACTAAACTGAGGGAGTATTACTAAACTGAGGGAGTATTACTAAACTGAGGGAGTATTACTAAACCGAGAGAGTATTACTAAACTGAGAGAGTGTTACTAAACTGAGAGAGTGTTACTAAACTATGAGAGTATTACTAAACCGAGAGAGTATCACTAAACTGAGAGAGTATTACTAAACTGAGGGAGTATTACTAAACCGAGAGAGTATTACTAACCTGAGAGAGTATCACTAAACTGAGAGAGTGTAACTAAACTGAGAGAGTATTACTAAACTGAGAGAGTGTTTTTAAACTGAGATAATATTACTCAACTGAGAGAGTATTACTAAACTGAGAGAGTATTACTAAAATGAGGGAGTGTTACTAAACTGAGAGATTATTACTAAACTGAGGGAGTATTACTAAACTGAGGGAGTATTACTAAACTGAAAGAGTATTACTAAACCGAGAGAGTGTTCCTAAACTGAGAGAGTATTACTAAACTGAGAGTGTTACTAAACTGAGAGAATATTACTCAACTGAGAGAGTATTACTAAACGGAGAGAGTATTACTAAACTGAGGGAATATTACTAAACTGAGAGAGTAATACTAAACTGAGAGAGTATTACTAAACTGAGAGAGTATTACTAAACTGAGGGAGTATTACTAAACCGAGAGAGTATTACAAAACTGAGAGAGTGTTACTAAACTGAGAGAGTGTTACTAAACTATGAGAGTATTACTAAACTGATAGAGTATTACTAAACTGAGAGAGCTGAGAGAGTATTACTAGACCGAGAGAGTATTACTCAACTGAGAGAATATTACTCACCGGGGAGAATATTACTAAACTGAGAGAGCTGAGAGAATATTATTAAACTGAGAGAGTATTACTAAGCCGAGAGAATATTACTAAACTGATAGAGTATTACTAACCTGAGAGAGCTGAGAGAGTATTACTAGACCAATAGAGTATTACTCAACTGAGAGAATATTACTCACCGTAGAGATTATTACTCAACCGAGAGAGTATTACTAAACGGAGAGAGTTTTACTAAACTGAGAGAATATTACTCAATGGAGAGATTATTACTCAACTGATAGAGTATTACCAAACTGAGAGAGTATTACTATACTGAGAGAGTGTTACTAAACTGAGAGAATATTACTCAACTGAGAGAGTATTACTAAAGTGAGAGAGTATTACTAACCCGAGAGAGTATTACTAAACTGAGAGAGCTGAGAGAATATTACTAAACTGAGAGAATATTACTAAACTGAGAGAGTATTACTAAACTGAGAGAGTATTACTAAACTGAGAGAGTATCACTAAACTGAGAGAGTGTAACTAAACTGAGAGAGTATTACTAAACGGAGAGAGTATTACTAAACTGAGGGAATATTACTAAACTGAGAGAGTATTACTAAACTGAGAGAGTATTACTAAACTGAGGGAGTATTACTAAACCGAGAGAGTATTACTAAACTGAGAGAGTGTTACTAAACTGAGAGAGTATTACTAAACTGAGGGAGTATTACTAAACCGAGAGAGTATCACTAAACTGAGAGAGTATTACTGAACTGAGAGAGTGTTACTAAACTGAGAGAGTATTACTAAACTGAGAGAGTGTTCCTAAACTGAGAGAATATTACTCAACTGAGAGAGTATTACTAAACTGAGAGAGTATTACTAAACTGAGGGAGTATTACTAAACTGAGAGATTATTACTAAGCTGAGGGAGTATAACTAAACTGAGGGAGTATTACTAAACTGAGAGAGTATTACTAAACTGAGAGTGTGTTCCTAAGCTGAGAGAGTGTTCCTAAACTGAGAAGGTATTACTAAACTGAGAGAGTGTTACTAAACTGAGAGAGTATTACTAAACTGAGAGAGTGTTCCTAAACTGAGAGAATATTACTCAACCGAGAGAGTATTACTAAACGGAGAGAGTCTTACTAAACTGAGAGAATATTACTCAACTGAGAGAGTATTACTAAAGTGAGAGAGTATTACTAACCCGAGAGAGTATTACTAAAAGTAGAGAGAGCTGAGAGAATATTACTAAACTGAGAGAATATTACTAAACTGAGAGAGTATTACGAAACTGAGAGAATATTACTAAACTGAGAGAGTATTACTTAACTGAGAGTGTTACTAAACTGAGATAATATTACTCAACTGAGAGAGTATTACTTAACTGAGGGAATATTACTAAACTGAGAGAGTATTACTAAACTGAGGGAGTATTACTAAACTGAGGGAGTATTACTAAACTGAGGGAGTATTACTAAACCGAGAGAGTATTACTAAACTGAGAGAGTGTTACTAAACTGAGAGAGTGTTACTAAACTATGAGAGTATTACTAAACCGAGAGAGTATCACTAAACTGAGAGAGTATTACTAAACTGAGGGAGTATTACTAAACCGAGAGAGTATTACTAAAATGAGAGAGTATCACTAAACTGAGAGAGTGTAACTAAACTGAGAGAGTATTACTAAACTGAGAGAGTATTCCTAAACTGAGATAATATTACTCAACTGAGAGAGTATTACTAAACTGAGAGAGTATTACTAAAATGAGGGAGTGTTACTAAACTGAGAGATTATTACTAAACTGAGGGAGTATTACTAAACTGAGGGAGTATTACTAAACTGAGAGAGTATTACTAAACCGAGAGAGTGTTCCTAAACTGAGAGAGTATTACTAAACTGAGAGTGTTACTAAACTGAGAGAATATTACTCAACTGAGAGAGTATTACTAAACGGAGAGAGTATTACTAAACTGAGGGAATATTACTAAACTGAGAGAGTAATACTAAACTGAGAGAGTATTACTAAACTGAGGGAGTATTACTAAACTGAGAGAGTATTACTAAACTGAGAGAGTGTTACTAAACTGAGAGAGTGTTACTAAACTATGGGAGTATTACTAAACTGATAGAGTATTACTAAACTGAGAGAGCTGAGAGAGTATTACTAGACCGAGAGAGTATTACTCAACTGAGAGAATATTACTCACCGGGGAGAATATTACTAAACTGAGAGAGCTGAGAGAATATTATTAAACTGAGAGAGTATTACTAAGCCGAGAGAATATTACTAAACTGATAGAGTATTACTAACCTGAGAGAGCTGAGAGAGTATTACTAGACCAATAGAGTATTACTCAACTGAGAGAATATTACTCACCGTAGAGATTATTACTCAACCGAGAGAGTATTACTAAACGGAGAGAGTTTTACTAAACTGAGAGAATATTACTCAATGGAGAGATTATTACTCAACTGATAGAGTATTACCAAACTGAGAGAGTATTACTATACTGAGAGAGTGTTACTAAACTGAGAGAATATTACTCAACTGAGAGAGTATTACTAAAGTGAGAGAGTATTACTAACCCGAGAGAGTATTACTAAACTCAGAGAGCTGAGAGAATATTACTAAACTGAGAGAATATTACTAAACTGAGAGAGTATTACTAAACTGAGAGAATATTACTAAACTGAGAGAGTATTACTAAACTGAGAGTGTTACTAAACTGAGAGAATATTACTCAACTGAGAGAGTATTACTAAACGGAGAGAGTATTACTAAACTGAGGGAATATTACTAAACTGAGAGAGTATTACTAAACTGAGAGAGTATTACTAAACTGAGGGAGTATTACCAAACCGAGAGAGTATTACTAAACTGAGAGAGTGTTACTAAACTGAGAGAGTGTTACTAAACTATGAGAGTAGTACTAAACCGAGAGAGTATCACTAAACTGAGAGAGTATCACTAAACTGAGAGAGTGTTACTAAACTGAGAGAGTATTACTAAACTGAGAGAGTGTTCCTAAACTGAGAGAATATTACTAAACTGAGAGAGTATTACTAAACTGAGAGAATATTACTAAACTGAGAGAGTATTACTAAACTGAGAGTGTTACTAAACTGAGAGAATATTACTCAACTGAGAGAGTATTACTAAACGGAAAGAGTATTACTAAACTGAGGGAATATTACTAAACTGAGAGAGTATTACTAAACTGAGAGAGTATTACTAAACTGAGGGAGTATAACTAAACTGAGGGAGTATAACTAAACTGAGGGAGTATTACTAAACTGAGAGAGTATTACTAAACTGAGAGTGTGTTCCTAAACTGAGAGAGTGTTCCTAAACTGAGAAGGTATTACTAAACTGAGAGAGTATTACTAAACTGTGAGAGTATTACTTAACTGAGAGAGTATTGCTAAACTGAGAGAGTATTACTAAACTGAGAGAGTATTCCAAAACTGAGAGAATATTACTCAACTGAGAGAGTATTACTAAACTGAGAGAGTATTACTAAACTGAGAGATTATTACTAAACTGAGAGAGTATTGCTAAACTGAGAGAGTATTACTAAACTGAGAGAATATTACTAAACTGAGAGAGTATTACTAAACCGAGTGAGTATTACTAAACTGAGGGGGTATTACTAAACAGAGAGATTATTACTAAACCGAGGGAGTATTACTAAATGGAGAGAATATTACTAAACTGAGTGTTACTAAACTGAGAGAGTATTCCAAAACTGAGAGAGTATTCCAAAACTGAGAGAGTATTCCAAAACTGAGAGAGTATTACTAAACTGGGAGAGTATTACTAAACTGAGAGAGTATTCCAAAACTGAGAGAATATTACTAAACCGGGAGAGTATTACTAAACTGAGAGAGTATTACTAAACTGAGAGAGTATTACTAAACTGAGGGAATATTACTAAACCGAGAGAGTATTACTCAACTGAGAGAGTATTACTAAACGGAGATAGAATTACTAAACTGAGAGCGTATTACTAAACTGAGAGTGTTACTAAACTGAGAGAGTATTACTCAACTGAGAGACTATTACTAAACTGAGAGAGTATTACTAAACTGAGAGAATATTACTAAACTGATAGAGTATTACTAAACTGAGAGAGCTGAGAGAGTATTACTAGACCGAGAGAGTATTACTCAACTGAGAGAATATTACTCACCGGGGAGAATATTACTCAACCGAGAGAGTTTTACTAAACGGAGAGAGTTTTACTAAACTGAGAGAATATTACTCAATGGAGAGATTATTACTCAACTGTTAGAGTATTACCAAACTGAGAGAGTATTACTATACTGAGAGAGTGTTACTAAACTGAGAGAATATTACTCAACTGAGAGAGTATTACTAAAGTGAGAGAGTATTACTAACCCGAGAGAGTATTACTAAACTGAGAGAGCTGAGAGAATATTACTAAACTGAGAGAATATTACTAAACTGAGAGAGTATTTCTAAACTGAGAGAGTATTATTAAACTGAGAGAGTGTTACTAAACTGAGAGAGTGTTACTAAACTGAGAGAGTATTACTCAACTGATAGACTATTACTAAACTGAGAGAGTATTACTAAACTGAGAGAATATTACTAAACTGATAGAGTATTACTAAACTGAGAGAGCTGAGAGAGTATTACTAGACCGAGAGAGTATTACTCAACTGAGAGAATATTACTCACCGGGGAGAATATTACTAAACTGAGAGAGCTGAGAGAATATTATTAAACTGAGAGAGTATTACTAAGCCGAGAGAATATTACTAAACTGATAGAGTATTACTAACCTGAGAGAGCCGAGAGAGTATTACTAGACCAATAGAGTATTACTCAACTGAGAGAATATTACTCACCGTAGAGATTATTACTCAACCGAGAGAGTATTACTAAACCGAGAGAGTGTTACTAAACTGAGAGAATATTACTCAACTGAGAGAGTATTACTAAAGTGAGAGAGTATTACTAACCCGAGAGAGTATTACTAAACTGAGAGAGCTGAGAGAATATTACTAAACTGAGAGAATATTACTAAACTGAGAGAGTATTACTAAACTGAGAGAATATTACTAAACTGAGAGAGTATTACTAAACTGAGAGTGTTACTAAACTGAGAGAATATTACTCAACTGAGAGAGTATTACTAAACGGAGAGAGTATTACTAAACTGAGGGAATATTACTAAACTGAGAGAGTATTACTAAACTGAGAGAGTATTACTAAACTGAGGGAGTATTACTAAACCGAGAGAGTATTACTAAACTGAGAGAGTGTTACTAAACTGAGAGAGTGTTACTAAACTATGAGAGTATTACTAAACCGAGAGAGTATCACTAAACTGAGAGAGTATCACTAAACTGAGAGAGTGTTACTAAACTGTGAGAGTATTACTAAACTGAGAGAGTGTTCCTAAACTGAGAGAATATTACTCAACTGAGAGAGTATTACTAAACTGAGAGAGTATTACTAAACTGAGGGAGTATTTCTAAACTGAGAGATTATTACTAAGCTGAGGGAGTATAACTAAACTGAGGGAGTATTACTAAACTGAGAGAGTATTACTAAACTGAGAGTGTGTTCCTAAACTGAGAGTGTTCCTAAACTGAGAAGGTATTACTAAACTGAGAGAGTGTTACTAAACTGAGAGAGTATTACTAAACTGAGAGAGTGTTCCTAAACTGAGTGAATATTACTCAACCGAGAGAGTATTACTAAACGGAGAGAGTCTTACTAAACTGAGAGAATATTACTCAACTGAGAGAGTATTACTAAAGTGAGAGAGTATTACTAACCCGAGAGAGTATTACTAAAAGTAGAGAGAGCTGAGAGAATATTACTAAACTGAGAGAATATTACTAAACTGAGAGAGTATTACGAAACTGAGAGAATATTACTAAACTGAGAGAGTATTACTTAACTGAGAGTGTTACTAAACTGAGATAATATTACTCAACTGAGAGAGTATTACTTAACTGAGGGAATATTACTAAACTGAGAGAGTATTACTAAACTGAGGGAGTATTACTAAACTGAGGGAGTATTACTAAACTGAGGGAGTATTACTAAACTGAGGGAGTATTACTAAACCGAGAGAGTATTACTAAACTGAGAGAGTGTTACTAAACTGAGAGAGTGTTACTAAACTATGAGAGTATTACTAAACCGAGAGAGTATCACTAAACTGAGAGAGTATTACTAAACTGAGGGAGTATTACTAAACTGAGGGAGTATTACTAAACTGAAAGAGTATTACTAAACCGAGAGAGTGTTCCTAAACTGAGAGAGTATTACTAAACTGAGAGTGTTACTAAACTGAGAGAATATTACTCAACTGAGAGAGTATTACTAAACGGAGAGAGTATTACTAAACTGAGGGAATATTACTAAACTGAGAGAGTAATACTAAACTGAGAGAGTATTACTAAACTGAGAGAGTATTACTAAACTGAGGGAGTATTACTAAACCGAGAGAGTATTACAAAACTGAGAGAGTGTTACTAAACTGAGAGAGTGTTACTAAACTATGAGAGTATTACTAAACTGATAGAGTATTACTAAACTGAGAGAGCTGAGAGAGTATTACTAGACCGAGAGAGTATTACTCAACTGAGAGAATATTACTCACCGGGGAGAATATTACTAAACTGAGAGAGCTGAGAGAATATTATTAAACTGAGAGAGTATTACTAAGCCGAGAGAATATTACTAAACTGATAGAGTATTACTAACCTGAGAGAGCTGAGAGAGTATTACTAGACCAATAGAGTATTACTCAACTGAGAGAATATTACTAAACTGAGAGAGTATTACTAAACTGAGGGAATATTACTAAACCGAGAGAGTATTACTCAACTGAGAGAGTATTACTAAACGGAGATAGAATTACTAAACTGAGAGCGTATTACTAAACTGAGAGTGTTACTAAACTGAGAGAGTATTACTCAACTGAGAGACTATTACTAAACTGAGAGAGTATTACTAAACTGAGAGAATATTACTAAACTGATAGAGTATTACTAAACTGAGAGAGCTGAGAGAGTATTACTAGACCGAGAGAGTATTACTCAACTGAGAGAATATTACTCACCGGGGAGAATATTACTCAACCGAGAGAGTTTTACTAAACGGAGAGAGTTTTACTAAACTGAGAGAATATTACTCAATGGAGAGATTATTACTCAACTGTTAGAGTATTACCAAACTGAGAGAGTATTACTATACTGAGAGAGTGTTACTAAACTGAGAGAATATTACTCAACTGAGAGAGTATTACTAAAGTGAGAGAGTATTACTAACCCGAGAGAGTATTACTAAACTGAGAGAGCTGAGAGAATATTACTAAACTGAGAGAATATTACTAAACTGAGAGAGTATTTCTAAACTGAGAGAGTATTATTAAACTGAGAGAGTGTTACTAAACTGAGAGAGTGTTACTAAACTGAGAGAGTATTACTCAACTGATAGACTATTACTAAACTGAGAGAGTATTACTAAACTGAGAGAATATTACTAAACTGATAGAGTATTACTAAACTGAGAGAGCTGAGAGAGTATTACTAGACCGAGAGAGTATTACTCAACTGAGAGAATATTACTCACCGGGGAGAATATTACTAAACTGAGAGAGCTGAGAGAATATTATTAAACTGAGAGAGTATTACTAAGCCGAGAGAATATTACTAAACTGATAGAGTATTACTAACCTGAGAGAGCCGAGAGAGTATTACTAGACCAATAGAGTATTACTCAACTGAGAGAATATTACTCACCGTAGAGATTATTACTCAACCGAGAGAGTATTACTAAACCGAGAGAGTGTTACTAAACTGAGAGAATATTACTCAACTGAGAGAGTATTACTAAAGTGAGAGAGTATTACTAACCCGAGAGAGTATTACTAAACTGAGAGAGCTGAGAGAATATTACTAAACTGAGAGAATATTACTAAACTGAGAGAGTATTACTAAACTGAGAGAATATTACTAAACTGAGAGAGTATTACTAAACTGAGAGTGTTACTAAACTGAGAGAATATTACTCAACTGAGAGAGTATTACTAAACGGAGAGAGTATTACTAAACTGAGGGAATATTACTAAACTGAGAGAGTATTACTAAACTGAGAGAGTATTACTAAACTGAGGGAGTATTACTAAACCGAGAGAGTATTACTAAACTGAGAGAGTGTTACTAAACTGAGAGAGTGTTACTAAACTATGAGAGTATTACTAAACCGAGAGAGTATCACTAAACTGAGAGAGTATCACTAAACTGAGAGAGTGTTACTAAACTGTGAGAGTATTACTAAACTGAGAGAGTGTTCCTAAACTGAGAGAATATTACTCAACTGAGAGAGTATTACTAAACTGAGAGAGTATTACTAAACTGAGGGAGTATTTCTAAACTGAGAGATTATTACTAAGCTGAGGGAGTATAACTAAACTGAGGGAGTATTACTAAACTGAGAGAGTATTACTAAACTGAGAGTGTGTTCCTAAACTGAGAGTGTTCCTAAACTGAGAAGGTATTACTAAACTGAGAGAGTGTTACTAAACTGAGAGAGTATTACTAAACTGAGAGAGTGTTCCTAAACTGAGTGAATATTACTCAACCGAGAGAGTATTACTAAACGGAGAGAGTCTTACTAAACTGAGAGAATATTACTCAACTGAGAGAGTATTACTAAAGTGAGAGAGTATTACTAACCCGAGAGAGTATTACTAAAAGTAGAGAGAGCTGAGAGAATATTACTAAACTGAGAGAATATTACTAAACTGAGAGAGTATTACGAAACTGAGAGAATATTACTAAACTGAGAGAGTATTACTTAACTGAGAGTGTTACTAAACTGAGATAATATTACTCAACTGAGAGAGTATTACTTAACTGAGGGAATATTACTAAACTGAGAGAGTATTACTAAACTGAGGGAGTATTACTAAACTGAGGGAGTATTACTAAACTGAGGGAGTATTACTAAACTGAGGGAGTATTACTAAACCGAGAGAGTATTACTAAACTGAGAGAGTGTTACTAAACTGAGAGAGTGTTACTAAACTATGAGAGTATTACTAAACCGAGAGAGTATCACTAAACTGAGAGAGTATTACTAAACTGAGGGAGTATTACTAAACTGAGGGAGTATTACTAAACTGAAAGAGTATTACTAAACCGAGAGAGTGTTCCTAAACTGAGAGAGTATTACTAAACTGAGAGTGTTACTAAACTGAGAGAATATTACTCAACTGAGAGAGTATTACTAAACGGAGAGAGTATTACTAAACTGAGGGAATATTACTAAACTGAGAGAGTAATACTAAACTGAGAGAGTATTACTAAACTGAGAGAGTATTACTAAACTGAGGGAGTATTACTAAACCGAGAGAGTATTACAAAACTGAGAGAGTGTTACTAAACTGAGAGAGTGTTACTAAACTATGAGAGTATTACTAAACTGATAGAGTATTACTAAACTGAGAGAGCTGAGAGAGTATTACTAGACCGAGAGAGTATTACTCAACTGAGAGAATATTACTCACCGGGGAGAATATTACTAAACTGAGAGAGCTGAGAGAATATTATTAAACTGAGAGAGTATTACTAAGCCGAGAGAATATTACTAAACTGATAGAGTATTACTAACCTGAGAGAGCTGAGAGAGTATTACTAGACCAATAGAGTATTACTCAACTGAGAGAATATTACTCACCGTAGAGATCTTTACTCAACCGAGAGAGTATTACTAAACGGAGAGAGTTTTACTAAACTGAGAGAATATTACTCAATGGAGAGATTATTACTCAACTGATAGAGTATTACCAAACTGAGAGAGTATTACTATACTGAGAGAGTGTTACTAAACTGAGAGAATATTACTCAACTGAGAGAGTATTACTAAAGTGAGAGAGTATTACTAACCCGAGAGAGTATTACTAAACTGAGAGAGCTGAGAGAATATTACTAAACTGAGAGAATATTACTAAACTGAGAGAGTATTACTAAACTGAGAGAGTATTACTAAACTGAGAGAGTATCACTAAACTGAGAGAGTGTAACTAAACTGAGAGAGTATTACTAAACGGAGAGAGTATTACTAAACTGAGGGAATATTACTAAACTGAGAGAGTATTACTAAACTGAGAGAGTATTACTAAACTGAGGGAGTATTACTAAACCGAGAGAGTATTACTAAACTGAGAGAGTGTTACTAAACTGAGAGAGTATTACTAAACTGAGGGAGTATTACTAAACCGAGAGAGTATCACTAAACTGAGAGAGTATTACTAAACTGAGAGAGTGTTACTAAACTGAGAGAGTATTACTAAACTGAGAGAGTGTTCCTAAACTGAGAGAATATTACTCAACTGAGAGAGTATTACTAAACTGAGAGAGTATTACTAAACTGAGGGAGTATTACTAAACTGAGAGATTATGACTAAGCTGAGGGAGTATAACTAAACTGAGGGAGTATTACTAAACTGAGAGAGTATTACTAAACTGAGAGTGTGTTCCTAAGCTGAGAGAGTGTTCCTAAACTGAGAAGGTATTACTAAACTGAGAGAGTGTTACTAAACTGAGAGAGTATTACTAAACTGAGAGAGTGTTCCTAAACTGAGAGAATATTACTCAACCGAGAGAGTATTACTAAACGGAGAGAGTCTTACTAAACTGAGAGAATATTACTCAACTGAGAGAGTATTACTAAAGTGAGAGAGTATTACTAACCCGAGAGAGTATTACTAAAAGTAGAGAGAGCTGAGAGAATATTACTAAACTGAGAGAATATTACTAAACTGAGAGAGTATTACGAAACTGAGAGAATATTACTAAACTGAGAGAGTATTACTTAACTGAGAGTGTTACTAAACTGAGATAATATTACTCAACTGAGAGAGTATTACTTAACTGAGGGAATATTACTAAACTGAGAGAGTATTACTAAACTGAGGGAGTATTACTAAACTGAGGGAGTATTACTAAACTGAGGGAGTATTACTAAACCGAGAGAGTATTACTAAACTGAGAGAGTGTTACTAAACTGAGAGAGTGTTACTAAACTATGAGAGTATTACTAAACCGAGAGAGTATCACTAAACTGAGAGAGTATTACTAAACTGAGGGAGTATTACTAAACCGAGAGAGTATTACTAAAATGAGAGAGTATCACTAAACTGAGAGAGTGTAACTAAACTGAGAGAGTATTACTAAACTGAGAGAGTATTCCTAAACTGAGATAATATTACTCAACTGAGAGAGTATTACTAAACTGAGAGAGTATTACTAAAATGAGGGAGTGTTACTAAACTGAGAGATTATTACTAAACTGAGGGAGTATTACTAAACTGAGGGAGTATTACTAAACTGAGAGAGTATTACTAAACCGAGAGAGTGTTCCTAAACTGAGAGAGTATTACTAAACTGAGAGTGTTACTAAACTGAGAGAATATTACTCAACTGAGAGAGTATTACTAAACGGAGAGAGTATTACTAAACTGAGGGAATATTACTAAACTGAGAGAGTAATACTAAACTGAGAGAGTATTACTAAACTGAGGGAGTATTACTAAACTGAGAGAGTATTACTAAACTGAGAGAGTGTTACTAAACTGAGAGAGTGTTACTAAACTATGGGAGTATTACTAAACTGATAGAGTATTACTAAACTGAGAGAGCTGAGAGAGTATTACTAGACCGAGAGAGTATTACTCAACTGAGAGAATATTACTCACCGGGGAGAATATTACTAAACTGAGAGAGCTGAGAGAATATTATTAAACTGAGAGAGTATTACTAAGCCGAGAGAATATTACTAAACTGATAGAGTATTACTAACCTGAGAGAGCTGAGAGAGTATTACTAGACCAATAGAGTATTACTCAACTGAGAGAATATTACTCACCGTAGAGATTATTACTCAACCGAGAGAGTATTACTAAACGGAGAGAGTTTTACTAAACTGAGAGAATATTACTCAATGGAGAGATTATTACTCAACTGATAGAGTATTACCAAACTGAGAGAGTATTACTATACTGAGAGAGTGTTACTAAACTGAGAGAATATTACTCAACTGAGAGAGTATTACTAAAGTGAGAGAGTATTACTAACCCGAGAGAGTATTACTAAACTCAGAGAGCTGAGAGAATATTACTAAACTGAGAGAATATTACTAAACTGAGAGAGTATTACTAAACTGAGAGAATATTACTAAACTGAGAGAGTATTACTAAACTGAGAGTGTTACTAAACTGAGAGAATATTACTCAACTGAGAGAGTATTACTAAACGGAGAGAGTATTACTAAACTGAGGGAATATTACTAAACTGAGAGAGTATTACTAAACTGAGAGAGTATTACTAAACTGAGGGAGTATTACCAAACCGAGAGAGTATTACTAAACTGAGAGAGTGTTACTAAACTGAGAGAGTGTTACTAAACTATGAGAGTAGTACTAAACCGAGAGAGTATCACTAAACTGAGAGAGTATCACTAAACTGAGAGAGTGTTACTAAACTGAGAGAGTATTACTAAACTGAGAGAGTGTTCCTAAACTGAGAGAATATTACTAAACTGAGAGAGTATTACTAAACTGAGAGAGTATTACTAAACTGAGGGAGTATTACTAAACTGAGAGATTATTACTAAGCTGAGGGAGTATGACTAAACTGAGGGAGTATTACTAAACTGAGAGAGTGTTCCTAAACTGAGAAGGTATTACTAAACAGAGAGATTGTTACTAAACTGAGAGAGTATTACTAAACTGAGAGAGTGTTACTAAACTGAGAGAATATTACTCAACCGAGAGAGTATTACTAAACGGAGAGAGTCTTACTAAACTGAGAGAATATTACTCAACTGAGAGAGTATTACTAAAGTGAGAGAGTATTACTAACCCGAGAGAGTATTACTAAAAGTAGAGAGAGCTGAGAGAATATTACTAAACTGAGAGAATATTACTAAACTGAGAGAGTATTACGAAACTGAGAGAATATTACTAAACTGAGAGAGTATTACTTAACTGAGAGTGTTACTAAACTGAGATAATATTACTCAACTGAGAGAGTATTACTTAACTGAGGGAATATTACTAAACTGAGAGAGTATTACTAAACTGAGGGAGTATTACTAAACTGAGGGAGTATTACTAAACCGAGAGAGTATACTAAACTGAGAGAGTGTTACTAAACTGAGAGAGTATTACTAAACCGAGAGAGTATTACTAAACCGAGAGAGTATCACTAAACTGAGAGAGTATTACTAAACTGAGGGAGTATTACTAAACCGAGAGAGTATTACTAAACTGAGAGAGTATCACTAAACTGAGAGAGTGTAACTAAACTGAGAGA
This sequence comes from Salvelinus fontinalis, assembly GCF_029448725.1. NCBI lineage: Eukaryota > Metazoa > Chordata > Actinopteri > Salmoniformes > Salmonidae > Salvelinus > Salvelinus fontinalis. The sequence goes on from NC_074667.1 coordinate 67,402,284, forward strand.
GTATTACTAAACTGAGAGAGTGTTCCTAAACTGAGATAATATTACTCAACTGAGAGAGTATTACTAAAATGAGAGAATATTACTAAACTGAGAGAGTATTACTAAACTGAGAGTGTTACTAAACTGAGAGAATATTACTCAACTGAGAGAGTATTACTAAACGGAGAGAGTATTACTAAACTGAGGGAATATTACTAAACTGAGAGAGTATTACTAAACTGAGAGAGTATTACTAAACTGAGGGAGTATAACTAAACTGAGGGAGTATAACTAAACTGAGGGAGTATTACTAAACTGAGAGAGTATTACTAAACTGAGAGTGTGTTCCTAAACTGAGAGAGTATTCCTAAACTGAGAAGGTATTACTAAACTGAGAGAGTATGACTTAACTGAGAGAGTATTGCTAAACTGAGAGAGTATTACTAAACTGAGAGAGTATTCCAAAACTGAGAGAATATTACTCAACTGAGAGAGTATTACTAAACTGAGAGAGTATTACTAAACTGAGAGATTATTACTAAACTGAGAGAGTATTGCTAAACTGAGAGAGTATTACTAAACTGAGAGAGTGTTACTAAACTGAGAGAATGTTACTAAACGGAGAGAGTATACCTATACCGAGAGTATTACTTAACTGAGGCAATTTTACTAAACTGAGAGAGTGTTACTAGACTGAGAGAGAATTACTAAACTGAGAGAATATTACTAAACTGAGAGAGTATTACTAAACCGAGTGAGTATTACTAAACTGAGGGGGTATTACTAAACAGAGAGATTATTACTAAACCCAGGGAGTATTACTAAATGGAGAGAATATTACTAAACTGAGAGTGTTACTAAACTGAGAGAGTATTACTAAACTGAGAGAGTATTCCAAAACTGAGAGAGTATTCCAAAACTGAGAGAGTATTACTAAACTGAGAGAGTATTACTAAACTGGGAGAGTATTACTAAACTGAGAGAGTATTCCAAAACTGAGAGAATATTACTAAACCGGGAGAGTATTACTAAACTGAGAGAGTATTACTAAACTGAGAGAGTATTACTAAACTGAGGGAATATTACTAAACCGAGAGAGTATTACTCAACTGAGAGAGTATTACTAAACGGAGATAGAATTACTAAACTGAGAGCGTATTACTAAACTGAGAGTGTTACTAAACTGAGAGAGTATTACTCAACTGAGAGACTATTACTAAACTGAGAGACTATTACTAAACTGAGAGAGTATTACTAAACTGAGAGAATATTACTAAACTGATAGAGTATTACTAAACTGAGAGAGCTGAGAGAGTATTACTAGACCGAGAGAGTATTACTCAACTGAGAGAATATTACTCACCGGGGAGAATATTACTAAACTGAGAGAGCTGAGAGAATATTATTAAACTGAGAGAGTATTACTAAGCCGAGAGAATATTACTAAACTGATAGAGTATTACTAACCTGAGAGAGCTGAGAGAGTATTACTAGACCAATAGAGTATTACTCAACTGAGAGAATATTACTCACCGTAGAGATTATTACTCAACCGAGAGAGTTTTACTAAACGGAGAGAGTTTTACTAAACTGAGAGAATATTACTCAATGGAGAGATTATTACTCAACTGATAGAGTATTACCAAACTGAGAGAGTATTACTATACTGAGAGAGTGTTACTAAACTGAGAGAATGTTACTAAACGGAGAGAGTATACCTATACCGAGAGTATTACTTAACTGAGGCAATTTTACTAAACTGAGAGAGTGTTACTAGACTGAGAGAGAATTACTAAACTGAGAGAATATTACTAAACTGAGAGAGTATTACTAAACCGAGTGAGTATTACTAAACTGAGGGGGTATTACTAAACAGAGAGATTATTACTAAACCCAGGGAGTATTACTAAATGGAGAGAATATTACTAAACTGAGAGTGTTACTAAACTGAGAGAGTATTCCAAAACTGAGAGAGTATTCCAAAACTGAGAGAGTATTACTAAACTGAGAGAGTATTACTAAACTGGGAGAGTATTACTAAACTGAGAGAGTATTCCAAAACTGAGAGAATATTACTAAACCGGGAGAGTATTACTAAACTGAGAGAGTATTACTAAACTGAGAGAGTATTACTAAACTGAGGGAATATTACTAAACCGAGAGAGTATTACTCAACTGAGAGAGTATTACTAAACGGAGATAGAATTACTAAACTGAGAGCGTATTACTAAACTGAGAGTGTTACTAAACTGAGAGAGTATTACTCAACTGAGAGACTATTACTAAACTGAGAGACTATTACTAAACTGAGAGAGTATTACTAAACTGAGAGAATATTACTAAACTGATAGAGTATTACTAAACTGAGAGAGCTGAGAGAGTATTACTAGACCGAGAGAGTATTACTCAACTGAGAGAATATTACTCACCGGGGAGAATATTACTAAACTGAGAGAGCTGAGAGAATATTATTAAACTGAGAGAGTATTACTAAGCCGAGAGAATATTACTAAACTGATAGAGTATTACTAACCTGAGAGAGCTGAGAGAGTATTACTAGACCAATAGAGTATTACTCAACTGAGAGAATATTACTCACCGTAGAGATTATTACTCAACCGAGAGAGTTTTACTAAACGGAGAGAGTTTTACTAAACTGAGAGAATATTACTCAATGGAGAGATTATTACTCAACTGATAGAGTATTACCAAACTGAGAGAGTATTACTATACTGAGAGAGTGTTACTAAACTGAGAGAATATTACTCAACTGAGAGAGTATTACTAAAGTGAGAGAGTATTACTAACCCGAGAGAGTATTACTAAACTGAGAGAGCTGAGAGAATATTACTAAACTGAGAGAATATTACTAAACTGAGAGAGTATTTCTAAACTGAGAGAGTATTATTAAACTGAGAGAGTGTTACTAAACTGAGAGAGTGTTACTAAACTGAGAGAGTATTACTCAACTGAGAGACTATTACTAAACTGAGAGAGTATTACTAAACTGAGAGAACATTACTAAACTGATAGAGTATTACTAAACTGAGAGAGCTGAGAGAGTATTACTAGACCGAGAGAGTATTACTCAACTGAGAGAATATTACTCACCGGGGAGAATATTACTAAACTGAGAGAGCTGAGAGAATATTATTAAACTGAGAGAGTATTACTAAGCCGAGAGAATATTACTAAACTGATAGAGTATTACTAACCTGGGAGAGCTGAGAGAGTATTACTAGACCAATAGAGTATTACTCAACTGAGAGAATATTACTCACCGTAGAGATTATTACTCAACCGAGAGAGTTTTACTAAACGGAGAGAGTTTTACTAAACTGAGAGAATATTACTCAATGGAGAGATTATTACTCAACTGATAGAGTATTACCAAACTGAGAGAGTATTACTATACTGAGAGAGTGTTACTAAACTGAGAGAATATTACTCAACTGAGAGAGTATTACTAAAGTGAGAGAGTATTACTAACCCGAGAGAGTATTACTAAACTGAGAGAGCTGAGAGAATATTACTAAACTGAGAGAATATTACTAAACTGAGAGAGTATTTCTAAACTGAGAGAGTATTATTAAACTGAGAGAGTGTTACTAACCCGAGAGAGTATTACTAAAAGTAGAGAGAGCTGAGAGAATATTACTAAACTGAGAGAATATTACTAAACTGAGAGAGTATTACGAAACTGAGAGAATATTACTAAACTGAGAGAGTATTACTTAACTGAGAGTGTTACTAAACTGAGATAATATTACTCAACTGAGCGAGTATTACTTAACTGAGGGAATATTACTAAACTGAGAGAGTATTACTAAACTGAGGGAGTATTACTAAACTGAGGGAGTATTACTAAACCGAGAGAGTATACTAAACTGAGAGAGTGTTACTAAACTGAGAGAGTGTTACTAAACTATGAGAGTATTACTAAACCGAGAGAGTATCACTAAACTGAGAGAGTATTACTAAACTGAGGGAGTATTACTAAACCGAGAGAGTATTACTAACCTGAGAGAGTATCACTAAACTGAGAGAGTGTAACTAAACTGAGAGAGTATTACTAAGCTGAGAGAGTGTTCCTAAACTGAGACAATATTACTCAACTGAGAGAGTATTACTAAACTGAGAGAGTATTACTAAAATGAGGGAGTGTTACTAAACTGAGAGATTATTACTAAACTGAGGGAGTATTACTAAACTGAGGGAGTATTACTAAACTGAAAGAGTATTACTAAACCGAGAGAGTGTTCCTAAACTGAGAGAGTATTACTAAACTGAGAGTGTTACTAAACTGAGAGAATATTACTCAACTGAGAGAGTATTACTAAACGGAGAGAGTATTACTAAACTGAGGGAATATTACTAAACTGAGAGAGTAATACTAAACTGAGAGAGTATTACTAAACTGAGAGAGTATTACTAAACTGAGGGAGTATTACTAAACCGAGAGAGTATTACAAAACTGAGAGAGTGTTACTAAACTGAGAGAGTGTTACTAAACTATGAGAGTATTACTAAACTGATAGAGTATTACTAAACTGAGAGAGCTGAGAGAGTATTACTAGACCGAGAGAGTATTACTCAACTGAGAGAATATTACTCACCGGGGAGAATATTACTAAACTGAGAGAGCTGAGAGAATATTATTAAACTGAGAGAGTATTACTAAGCCGAGAGAATATTACTAAACTGAGAGAGTATTACTAAACGGAGAGAGTATTACTAAACTGAGGGAATATTACTAAACTGAGAGAGTAATACTAAACTGAGAGAGTATTACTAAACTGAGAGAGTATTACTAAACTGAGGGAGTATTACTAAACCGAGAGAGTATTACAAAACTGAGAGAGTGTTACTAAACTGAGAGAGTGTTACTAAACTATGAGAGTATTACTAAACTGATAGAGTATTACTAAACTGAGAGAGCTGAGAGAGTATTACTAGACCGAGAGAGTATTACTCAACTGAGAGAATATTACTCACCGGGGAGAATATTACTAAACTGAGAGAGCTGAGAGAATATTATTAAACTGAGAGAGTATTACTAAGCCGAGAGAATATTACTAAACTGAGAGTGTTACTAAACTGAGAGAGTATTACTAAACTGAGAGAGTATTCCAAAACTGAGAGAGTATTCCAAAACTGAGAGAGTATTACTAAACTGAGAGAGTATTACTAAACTGGGAGAGTATTACTAAACTGAGAGAGTATTCCAAAACTGAGAGAATATTACTAAACCGGGAGAGTATTACTAAACTGAGAGAGTATTACTAAACTGAGAGAGTATTACTAAACTGAGGGAATATTACTAAACCGAGAGAGTATTACTCAACTGAGAGAGTATTACTAAACGGAGATAGAATTACTAAACTGAGAGCGTATTACTAAACTGAGAGTGTTACTAAACTGAGAGAGTATTACTCAACTGAGAGACTATTACTAAACTGAGAGACTATTACTAAACTGAGAGAGTATTACTAAACTGAGAGAATATTACTAAACTGATAGAGTATTACTAAACTGAGAGAGCTGAGAGAGTATTACTAGACCGAGAGAGTATTACTCAACTGAGAGAATATTACTCACCGGGGAGAATATTACTAAACTGAGAGAGCTGAGAGAATATTATTAAACTGAGAGAGTATTACTAAGCCGAGAGAATATTACTAAACTGATAGAGTATTACTAACCTGAGAGAGCTGAGAGAGTATTACTAGACCAATAGAGTATTACTCAACTGAGAGAATATTACTCACCGTAGAGATTATTACTCAACCGAGAGAGTTTTACTAAACGGAGAGAGTTTTACTAAACTGAGAGAATATTACTCAATGGAGAGATTATTACTCAACTGATAGAGTATTACCAAACTGAGAGAGTATTACTATACTGAGAGAGTGTTACTAAACTGAGAGAATATTACTCAACTGAGAGAGTATTACTAAAGTGAGAGAGTATTACTAACCCGAGAGAGTATTACTAAACTGAGAGAGCTGAGAGAATATTACTAAACTGAGAGAATATTACTAAACTGAGAGAGTATTTCTAAACTGAGAGAGTATTATTAAACTGAGAGAGTGTTACTAAACTGAGAGAGTGTTACTAAACTGAGAGAGTATTACTCAACTGAGAGACTATTACTAAACTGAGAGAGTATTACTAAACTGAGAGAACATTACTAAACTGATAGAGTATTACTAAACTGAGAGAGCTGAGAGAGTATTACTAGACCGAGAGAGTATTACTCAACTGAGAGAATATTACTCACCGGGGAGAATATTACTAAACTGAGAGAGCTGAGAGAATATTATTAAACTGAGAGAGTATTACTAAGCCGAGAGAATATTACTAAACTGATAGAGTATTACTAACCTGAGAGAGCTGAGAGAGTATTACTAGACCAATAGAGTATTACTCAACTGAGAGAATATTACTCACCGTAGAGATTATTACTCAACCGAGAGAGTTTTACTAAACGGAGAGAGTTTTACTAAACTGAGAGAATATTACTCAATGGAGAGATTACTACTCAACTGATAGAGTATTACCAAACTGAGAGAGTATTACTATACTGAGAGAGTGTTACTAAACTGAGAGAATATTACTCAACTGAGAGAGTATTACTAAAGTGAGAGAGTATTACTAACCCGAGAGAGTATTACTAAACTGAGAGAGCTGAGAGAATATTACTAAACTGAGAGAATATTACTAAACTGAGAGAGTATTTCTAAACTGAGAGAGTATTATTAAACTGAGAGAGTGTTACTAACCCGAGAGAGTATTACTAAAAGTAGAGAGAGCTGAGAGAATATTACTAAACTGAGAGAATATTACTAAACTGAGAGAGTATTACGAAACTGAGAGAATATTACTAAACTGAGAGAGTATTACTTAACTGAGAGTGTTACTAAACTGAGATAATATTACTCAACTGAGCGAGTATTACTTAACTGAGGGAATATTACTAAACTGAGAGAGTATTACTAAACTGAGGGAGTATTACTAAACTGAGGGAGTATTACTAAACCGAGAGAGTATACTAAACTGAGAGAGTGTTACTAAACTGAGAGAGTGTTACTAAACTATGAGAGTATTACTAAACCGAGAGAGTATCACTAAACTGAGAGAGTATTACTAAACTGAGGGAGTATTACTAAACCGAGAGAGTATTACTAACATGAGAGAGTATCACTAAACTGAGAGAGTGTAACTAAACTGAGAGAGTATTACTAAGCTGAGAGAGTGTTCCTAAACTGAGACAATATTACTCAACTGAGAGAGTATTACTAAACTGAGAGAGTATTACTAAACTGAGGGAATATTACTAAACTGAGAGAGTAATACTAAACTGAGAGAGTATTACTAAACTGAGAGAGTATTACTAAACTGAGGGAGTATTACTAAACCGAGAGAGTATTACAAAACTGAGAGAGTGTTACTAAACTGAGAGAGTGTTACTAAACTATGAGAGTATTACTAAACTGATAGAGTATTACTAAACTGAGAGAGCTGAGAGAGTATTACTAGACCGAGAGAGTATTACTCAACTGAGAGAATATTACTCACCGGGGAGAATATTACTAAACTGAGAGAGCTGAGAGAATATTATTAAACTGAGAGAGTATTACTAAGCCGAGAGAATATTACTAAACTGATAGAGTATTACTAACCTGAGAGAGCTGAGAGAGTATTACTAGACCAATAGAGTATTACTCAACTGAGAGAATATTACTCACCGTAGAGATTATTACTCAACCGAGAGAGTATTACTAAACGGAGAGAGTTTTACTAAACTGAGAGAATATTACTCAATGGAGAGATTATTACTCAACTGATAGAGTATTACCAAACTGAGAGAGTATTACTATACTGAGAGAGTGTTACTAAACTGAGAGAATATTACTCAACTGAGAGAGTATTACTAAAGTGAGAGAGTATTACTAACCCGAGAGAGTATTACTAAACTGAGAGAGCTGAGAGAATATTACTAAACTGAGAGAATATTACTAAACTGAGAGAGTATTACTAAACTGAGAAAATATTACTAAACTGAGAGAGTATTACTAAACTGAGAGTGTTACTAAACTGGGAGAATATTACTCAACTGAGAGAGTATTACTAAACGGAGAGAGTATTACTAAACTGAGGGAATATTACTAAACTGAGAGAGTATTACTAAACTGAGAGAGTATTACTAAACTGAGGGAGTATTACTAAACCGAGAGAGTATTACTAAACTGAGAGAGTGTTACTAAACTGAGAGAGTATTACTAAACTGAGGGAGTATTACTAAACCGAGAGAGTATCACTAAACTGAGAGAGTATTACTAAACTGAGAGAGTGTTACTAAACTGAGAGAGTATTACTAAACTGAGAGAGTGTTCCTAAACTGAGAGAATATTACTCAACTGAGAGAGTATTACTAAACTGAGAGAGTATTACTAAACTGAGGGAGAATTACTAAACTGAGAGATTATTACTAAGCTGAGGGAGTATAACTAAACTGAGGGAGTATTACTAAACTGAGAGAGTATTACTAAACTGAGAGTGTGTTCCTAAGCTGAGAGAGTGTTCCTAAACTGAGAAGGTATTACTAAACTGAGAGAGTGTTACTAAACTGAGAGAGTATTACTAAACTGAGAGAGTGTTCCTAAACTGAGAGAATATTACTCAACCGAGAGAGTATTACTAAACGGAGAGAGTCTTACTAAACTGAGAGAATATTACTCAACTGAGAGAGTATTACTAAAGTGAGAGAGTATTACTAACCCGAGAGAGTATTACTAAAAGTAGAGAGAGCTGAGAGAATATTACTAAACTGAGAGAATATTACTAAACTGAGAGAGTATTACGAAACTGAGAGAATATTACTAAACTGAGAGAGTATTACTTAACTGAGAGTGTTACTAAACTGAGATAATATTACTCAACTGAGAGAGTATTACTTAACTGTGGGAATATTACTAAACTGAGAGAGTATTACTAAACTGAGGGAGTATTACTAAACTGAGGGAGTATTACTAAACTGAGGGAGTATTACTAAACCGAGAGAGTATTACTAAACTGAGAGAGTGTTACTAAACTGAGAGAGTGTTACTAAACTATGAGAGTATTACTAAACCGAGAGAGTATCACTAAACTGAGAGAGTATTACTAAACTGAGGGAGTATTACTAAACCGAGAGAGTATTACTAAAATGAGAGAGTATCACTAAACTGAGAGAGTGTAACTAAACTGAGAGAGTATTACTAAACTGAGAGAGTATTCCTAAACTGAGATAATATTACTCAACTGAGAGAGTATTACTAAACTGAGAGAGTATTACTAAAATGAGGGAGTGTTACTAAACTGAGAGATTATTACTAAACTGAGGGAGTATTACTAAACTGAGGGAGTATTACTAAACCGAGAGAGTGTTCCTAAACTGAGAGAGTATTACTAAACTGAGAGTGTTACTAAACTGAGAGAATATTACTCAACTGAGAGAGTATTACTAAACGGAGAGAGTATTACTAAACTGAGGGAATATTACTAAACTGAGAGAGTAATACTAAACTGAGAGAGTATTACTAAACTGAGGGAGTATTACTAAACCGAGAGAGTATTACTAAACTGAGAGAGTGTTACTAAACTGAGAGAGTGTTACTAAACTATGGGAGTATTACTAAACTGATAGAGTATTACTAAACTGAGAGAGCTGAGAGAGTATTACTAGACCGAGAGAGTATTACTCAACTGAGAGAATATTACTCACCGGGGAGAATATTACTAAACTGAGAGAGCTGAGAGAATATTATTAAACTGAGAGAGTATTACTAAGCCGAGAGAATATTACTAAACTGATAGAGTATTACTAACCTGAGAGAGCTGAGAGAGTATTACTAGACCAATAGAGTATTACTCAACTGAGAGAATATTACTCACCGTAGAGATTATTACTCAACCGAGAGAGTATTACTAAACGGAGAGAGTTTTACTAAACTGAGAGAATATTACTCAATGGAGAGATTATTACTCAACTGATAGAGTATTACCAAACTGAGAGAGTATTACTATACTGAGAGAGTGTTACTAAACTGAGAGAATATTACTCAACTGAGAGAGTATTACTAAAGTGAGAGAGTATTACTAACCCGAGAGAGTATTACTAAACTGAGAGAGCTGAGAGAATATTACTAAACTGAGAGAATATTACTAAACTGAGAGAGTATTACTAAACTGAGAGAATATTACTAAACTGAGAGAGTATTACTAAACTGAGAGTGTTACTAAACTGAGAGAATATTACTCAACTGAGAGAGTATTACTAAACGGAGAGAGTATTACTAAACTGAGGGAATATTACTAAACTGAGAGAGTATTACTAAACTGAGGGAGTATTACCAAACCGAGAGAGTATTACTAAACTGAGAGAGTGTTACTAAACTGAGAGAGTGTTACTAAACTATGAGAGTATTACTAAACCGAGAGAGTATCACTAAACTGAGAGAGTATCACTAAACTGAGAGAGTGTTACTAAACTGAGAGAGCATTACTAAACTGAGAGAGTGTTCCTAAACTGAGAGAATATTACTAAACTGAGAGAGTATTACTAAACTGAGAGAGTATTACTAAACTGAGGGAGTATTACTAAACTGAGAGATTATTACTAAGCTGAGGGAGTATGACTAAACTGAGGGAGTATTACTAAACTGAGAGAGTATTACTAAACTGAGAGTGTGTTCCTAAGGTGAGAGAGTGTTCCTAAACTGAGAAGGTATTACTAAACTGAGAGAGTGTTACTAAACTGAGAGAGTATTACTAAACTGAGAGAGTGTTACTAAACTGAGAGAATATTACTCAACCGAGAGAGTATTACTAAACGGAGAGAGTCTTACTAAACTGAGAGAATATTACTCAACTGAGAGAGTATTACTAAAGTGAGAGAGTATTACTAACCCGAGAGAGTATTACTAAAAGTAGAGAGAGCTGAGAGAATATTACTAAACTGAGAGAATATTACTAAACTGAGAGAGTATTACGAAACTGAGAGAATATTACTAAACTGAGAGAGTATTACTTAACTGAGAGTGTTACTAAACTGAGATAATATTACTCAACTGAGAGAGTATTACTTAACTGAGGGAATATTACTAAACTGAGAGAGTATTACTAAACTGAGGGAGTATTACTAAACTGAGGGAGTATTACTAAACCGAGAGAGTATACTAAACTGAGAGAGTGTTACTAAACTGAGAGAGTGTTACTAAACTATGAGAGTATTACTAAACCGAGAGAGTATCACTAAACTGAGAGAGTATTACTAAACTGAGGGAGTATTACTAAACCGAGAGAGTATTACTAAACTGAGAGAGTATCACTAAACTGAGAGAGTGTAACTAAACTGAGAGAGTATTACTAAACTGAGAGAGTGTTCCTAAACTGAGATAATATTACTCAACTGAGAGAGTATTACTAAAATGAGAGAATATTACTAAACTGAGAGAGTATTACTAAACTGAGAGTGTTACTAAACTGAGAGAATATTACTCAACTGAGAGAGTATTACTAAACGGAGAGAGTATTACTAAACTGAGGGAATATTACTAAACTGAGAGAGTATTACTAAACTGAGAGAGTATTACTAAACTGAGGGAGTATAACTAAACTGAGGGAGTATAACTAAACTGAGGGAGTATTACTAAACTGAGAGAGTATTACTAAACTGAGAGTGTGTTCCTAAACTGAGAGAGTATTCCTAAACTGAGAAGGTATTACTAAACTGAGAGAGTATGACTTAACTGAGAGAGTATTGCTAAACTGAGAGAGTATTACTAAACTGAGAGAGTATTCCAAAACTGAGAGAATATTACTCAACTGAGAGAGTATTACTAAACTGAGAGAGTATTACTAAACTGAGAGATTATTACTAAACTGAGAGAGTATTGCTAAACTGAGAGAGTATTACTAAACTGAGAGAGTGTTACTAAACTGAGAGAATGTTACTAAACGGAGAGAGTATACCTATACCGAGAGTATTACTTAACTGAGGCAATTTTACTAAACTGAGAGAGTGTTACTAGACTGAGAGAGAATTACTAAACTGAGAGAATATTACTAAACTGAGAGAGTATTACTAAACCGAGTGAGTATTACTAAACTGAGGGGGTATTACTAAACAGAGAGATTATTACTAAACCCAGGGAGTATTACTAAATGGAGAGAATATTACTAAACTGAGAGTGTTACTAAACTGAGAGAGTATTACTAAACTGAGAGAGTATTCCAAAACTGAGAGAGTATTCCAAAACTGAGAGAGTATTACTAAACTGAGAGAGTATTACTAAACTGGGAGAGTATTACTAAACTGAGAGAGTATTCCAAAACTGAGAGAATATTACTAAACCGGGAGAGTATTACTAAACTGAGAGAGTATTACTAAACTGAGAGAGTATTACTAAACTGAGGGAATATTACTAAACCGAGAGAGTATTACTCAACTGAGAGAGTATTACTAAACGGAGATAGAATTACTAAACTGAGAGCGTATTACTAAACTGAGAGTGTTACTAAACTGAGAGAGTATTACTCAACTGAGAGACTATTACTAAACTGAGAGACTATTACTAAACTGAGAGAGTATTACTAAACTGAGAGAATATTACTAAACTGATAGAGTATTACTAAACTGAGAGAGCTGAGAGAGTATTACTAGACCGAGAGAGTATTACTCAACTGAGAGAATATTACTCACCGGGGAGAATATTACTAAACTGAGAGAGCTGAGAGAATATTATTAAACTGAGAGAGTATTACTAAGCCAAGAGAATATTACTAAACTGATAGAGTATTACTAACCTGAGAGAGCTGAGAGAGTATTACTAGACCAATAGAGTATTACTCAACTGAGAGAATATTACTCACCGTAGAGATTATTACTCAACCGAGAGAGTTTTACTAAACGGAGAGAGTTTTACTAAACTGAGAGAATATTACTCAATGGAGAGATTATTACTCAACTGATAGAGTATTACCAAACTGAGAGAGTATTACTATACTGAGAGAGTGTTACTAAACTGAGAGAATATTACTCAACTGAGAGAGTATTACTAAAGTGAGAGAGTATTACTAACCCGAGAGAGTATTACTAAACTGAGAGAGCTGAGAGAATATTACTAAACTGAGAGAATATTACTAAACTGAGAGAGTATTTCTAAACTGAGAGAGTATTATTAAACTGAGAGAGTGTTACTAAACTGAGAGAGTGTTACTAAACTGAGAGAGTATTACTCAACTGAGAGACTATTACTAAACTGAGAGAGTATTACTAAACTGAGAGAACATTACTAAACTGATAGAGTATTACTAAACTGAGAGAGCTGAGAGAGTATTACTAGACCGAGAGAGTATTACTCAACTGAGAGACTATTACTCACCGGGGAGAATATTACTAAACTGAGAGAGCTGAGAGAATATTATTAAACTGAGAGAGTATTACTAAGCCGAGAGAATATTACTAAACTGATAGAGTATTACTAACCTGAGAGAGCTGAGAGAGTATTACTAGACCAATAGAGTATTACTCAACTGAGAGAATATTACTCACCGTAGAGATTATTACTCAACCGAGAGAGTTTTACTAAACGGAGAGAGTTTTACTAAACTGAGAGAATATTACTCAATGGAGAGATTATTACTCAACTGATAGATTATTACCAAACTGAGAGAGTATTACTATACTGAGAGAGTGTTACTAAACTGAGAGAATATTACTCAACTGAGAGAGTATTACTAAAGTGAGAGAGTATTACTAACCCGAGAGAGTATTACTAAACTGAGAGAGCTGAGAGAATATTACTAAACTGAGAGAGTATTTCTAAACTGAGAGAGTATTATTAAACTGAGAGAGTGTTACTAACCCGAGAGAGTATTACTAAAAGTAGAGAGAGCTGAGAGAATATTACTAAACTGAGAGAATATTACTAAACTGAGAGAGTATTACGAAACTGAGAGAATATTACTAAACTGAGAGAGTATTACTTAACTGAGAGTGTTACTAAACTGAGATAATATTACTCAACTGAGCGAGTATTACTTAACTGAGGGAATATTACTAAACTGAGAGAGTATTACTAAACTGAGGGAGTATTACTAAACTGAGGGAGTATTACTAAACCGAGAGAGTATACTAAACTGAGAGAGTGTTACTAAACTGAGAGAGTGTTACTAAACTATGAGAGTATTACTAAACCGAGAGAGTATCACTAAACTGAGAGAGTATTACTAAACTGAGGGAGTATTACTAAACCGAGAGAGTATTACTAAACTGAGAGAGTATCACTAAACTGAGAGAGTGTAACTAAACTGAGAGAGTATTACTAAGCTGAGAGAGTGTTCCTAAACTGAGACAATATTACTCAACTGAGAGAGTATTACTAAACTGAGAGAATATTACTAAACTGAGAGAGTATTACTAAACTGAGAGTGTTACTAAACTGAGAGAATATTACTCAACTGAGAGAGTATTACTAAACGGAGAGAGTATTACTAAACTGAGGGAATATTACTAAACTGAGGGAGTATAACTAAACTGAGAGTGTTACTAAACTGAGAGATTATTACTCAACTGAGAGAGTATTACTAAACGGAGAGAGTATTACTAAACTGAGGGAATATTACTAAACTGAGAGAGTAATACTAAACTGAGAGAGTATTACTAAACTGAGGGAGTATTACTAAACCGAGAGAGTATTACTAAACTGAGAGAGTGTTACTAAACTGAGAGAGTGTTACTAAACTATGGGAGTATTACTAAACTGATAGAGTATTACTAAACTGAGAGAGCTGAGAGAGTATTACTAGACCGAGAGAGTATTACTCAACTGAGAGAATATTACTCACCGGGGAGAATATTACTAAACTGAGAGAGCTGAGAGAATATTATTAAACTGAGAGAGTATTACTAAGCCGAGATAATATTACTAAACTGATAGAGTATTACTAACCTGAGAGAGCTGAGAGAGTATTACTAGACCAATAGAGTATTACTCAACTGAGAGAATATTACTCACCGTAGAGATTATTACTCAACCGAGAGAGTATTACTAAACGGAGAGAGTTTTACTAAACTGAGAGAATATTACTCAATGGAGAGATTATTACTCAACTGATAGAGTATTACCAAACTGAGAGAGTATTACTATACTGAGAGAGTGTTACTAAACTGAGAGAATATTACTCAACTGAGAGAGTATTACTAAAGTGAGAGAGTATTACTAACCCGAGAGAGTATTACTAAACTGAGAGAGCTGAGAGAATATTACTAAACTGAGAGAATATTACTAAACTGAGAGAGTATTACTAAACTGAGAGAATATTACTAAACTGAGAGAGTATTACTAAACTGAGAGTGTTACTAAACTGAGAGAATATTACTCAACTGAGAGAGTATTACTAAACGGAGAGAGTATTACTAAACTGAGGGAATATTACTAAACTGAAAGAGTATTACTAAACTGAGGGAGTATGACTAAACTGAGGGAGTATTACTAAACTGAGAGAGTATTACTAAACTGAGAGTGTGTTCCTAAGGTGAGAGAGTGTTCCTAAACTGAGAAGGTATTACTAAACTGAGAGAGTGTTACTAAACTGAGAGAGTATTACTAAACTGAGAGAGTGTTACTAAACTGAGAGAATATTACTCAACCGAGAGAGTATTACTAAACGGAGAGAGTCTTACTAAACTGAGAGAATATTACTCAACTGAGAGAGTATTACTAAAGTGAGAGAGTATTACTAACCCGAGAGAGTATTACTAAAAGTAGAGAGAGCTGAGAGAATATTACTAAACTGAGAGAATATTACTAAACTGAGAGAGTATTACGAAACTGAGAGAATATTACTAAACTGAGAGAGTATTACTTAACTGAGAGTGTTACTAAACTGAGATAATATTACTCAACTGAGAGAGTATTACTTAACTGAGGGAATATTACTAAACTGAGAGAGTATTACTAAACTGAGGGAGTATTACTAAACTGAGGGAGTATTACTAAACCGAGAGAGTATACTAAACTGAGAGAGTGTTACTAAACTGAGAGAGTGTTACTAAACTATGAGAGTATTACTAAACCGAGAGAGTATCACTAAACTGAGAGAGTATTACTAAACTGAGGGAGTATTACTAAACCGAGAGAGTATTACTAAACTGAGAGAGTATCACTAAACTGAGAGAGTGTAACTAAACTGAGAGAGTATTACTAAACTGAGAGAGTGTTCCTAAACTGAGATAATATTACTCAACTGAGAGAGTATTACTAAAATGAGAGAATATTACTAAACTGAGAGAGTATTACTAAACTGAGAGTGTTACTAAACTGAGAGAATATTACTCAACTGAGAGAGTATTACTAAACGGAGAGAGTATTACTAAACTGAGGGAATATTACTAAACTGAGAGAGTATTACTAAACTGAGAGAGTATTACTAAACTGAGGGAGTATAACTAAACTGAGGGAGTATAACTAAACTGAGGGAGTATTACTAAACTGAGAGAGTATTACTAAACTGAGAGTGTGTTCCTAAACTGAGAGAGTATTCCTAAACTGAGAAGGTATTACTAAACTGAGAGAGTATGACTTAACTGAGAGAGTATTGCTAAACTGAGAGAGTATTACTAAACTGAGAGAGTATTCCAAAACTGAGAGAATATTACTCAACTGAGAGAGTATTACTAAACTGAGAGAGTATTACTAAACTGAGAGATTATTACTAAACTGAGAGAGTATTGCTAAACTGAGAGAGTATTACTAAACTGAGAGAGTGTTACTAAACTGAGAGAATGTTACTAAACGGAGAGAGTATA
Organism: Salvelinus fontinalis; assembly: GCF_029448725.1. Classification (NCBI taxonomy): domain Eukaryota; kingdom Metazoa; phylum Chordata; class Actinopteri; order Salmoniformes; family Salmonidae; genus Salvelinus; species Salvelinus fontinalis. The sequence continues at coordinate 67,419,118 of NC_074667.1, forward strand.
CCTATACCGAGAGTATTACTTAACTGAGGCAATTTTACTAAACTGAGAGAGTGTTACTAGACTGAGAGAGAATTACTAAACTGAGAGAATATTACTAAACTGAGAGAGTATTACTAAACCGAGTGAGTATTACTAAACTGAGGGGGTATTACTAAACAGAGAGATTATTACTAAACCCAGGGAGTATTACTAAATGGAGAGAATATTACTAAACTGAGAGTGTTACTAAACTGAGAGAGTATTACTAAACTGAGAGAGTATTCCAAAACTGAGAGAGTATTCCAAAACTGAGAGAGTATTACTAAACTGAGAGAGTATTACTAAACTGAGGGAATATTACTAAACCGAGAGAGTATTACTCAACTGAGAGAGTATTACTAAACGGAGATAGAATTACTAAACTGAGAGCGTATTACTAAACTGAGAGTGTTACTAAACTGAGAGAGTATTACTCAACTGAGAGACTATTACTAAACTGAGAGACTATTACTAAACTGAGAGAGTATTACTAAACTGAGAGAATATTACTAAACTGAGAGAGTGTTCCTAAACTGAGAGAATATTACTAAACTGAGAGAGTATTACTAAACTGAGAGAGTATTACTAAACTGAGGGAGTATTACTAAACTGAGAGATTATTACTAAGCTGAGGGAGTATGACTAAACTGAGGGAGTATTACTAAACTGAGAGAGTATTACTAAACTGAGAGTGTGTTCCTAAGGTGAGAGAGTGTTCCTAAACTGAGAAGGTATTACTAAACTGAGAGAGTGTTACTAAACTGAGAGAGTATTACTAAACTGAGAGAGTGTTACTAAACTGAGAGAATATTACTCAACCGAGAGAGTATTACTAAACGGAGAGAGTCTTACTAAACTGAGAGAATATTACTCAACTGAGAGAGTATTACTAAAGTGAGAGAGTATTACTAACCCGAGAGAGTATTACTAAAAGTAGAGAGAGCTGAGAGAATATTACTAAACTGAGAGAATATTACTAAACTGAGAGAGTATTACGAAACTGAGAGAATATTACTAAACTGAGAGAGTATTACTTAACTGAGAGTGTTACTAAACTGAGATAATATTACTCAACTGAGAGAGTATTACTTAACTGAGGGAATATTACTAAACTGAGAGAGTATTACTAAACTGAGGGAGTATTACTAAACTGAGGGAGTATTACTAAACCGAGAGAGTATACTAAACTGAGAGAGTGTTACTAAACTGAGAGAGTGTTACTAAACTATGAGAGTATTACTAAACCGAGAGAGTATCACTAAACTGAGAGAGTATTACTAAACTGAGGGAGTATTACTAAACCGAGAGAGTATTACTAAACTGAGAGAGTATCACTAAACTGAGAGAGTGTAACTAAACTGAGAGAGTATTACTAAACTGAGAGAGTGTTCCTAAACTGAGATAATATTACTCAACTGAGAGAGTATTACTAAAATGAGAGAATATTACTAAACTGAGAGAGTATTACTAAACTGAGAGTGTTACTAAACTGAGAGAATATTACTCAACTGAGAGAGTATTACTAAACGGAGAGAGTATTACTAAACTGAGGGAATATTACTAAACTGAGAGAGTATTACTAAACTGAGAGAGTATTACTAAACTGAGGGAGTATAACTAAACTGAGGGAGTATAACTAAACTGAGGGAGTATTACTAAACTGAGAGAGTATTACTAAACTGAGAGTGTGTTCCTAAACTGAGAGAGTATTCCTAAACTGAGAAGGTATTACTAAACTGAGAGAGTATGACTTAACTGAGAGAGTATTGCTAAACTGAGAGAGTATTACTAAACTGAGAGAGTATTCCAAAACTGAGAGAATATTACTCAACTGAGAGAGTATTACTAAACTGAGAGAGTATTACTAAACTGAGAGATTATTACTAAACTGAGAGAGTATTGCTAAACTGAGAGAGTATTACTAAACTGAGAGAGTGTTACTAAACTGAGAGAATGTTACTAAACGGAGAGAGTATACCTATACCGAGAGTATTACTTAACTGAGGCAATTTTACTAAACTGAGAGAGTGTTACTAGACTGAGAGAGAATTACTAAACTGAGAGAATATTACTAAACTGAGAGAGTATTACTAAACCGAGTGAGTATTACTAAACTGAGGGGGTATTACTAAACAGAGAGATTATTACTAAACCCAGGGAGTATTACTAAATGGAGAGAATATTACTAAACTGAGAGTGTTACTAAACTGAGAGAGTATTACTAAACTGAGAGAGTATTCCAAAACTGAGAGAGTATTCCAAAACTGAGAGAGTATTACTAAACTGAGAGAGTATTACTAAACTGGGAGAGTATTACTAAACTGAGAGAGTATTCCAAAACTGAGAGAATATTACTAAACCGGGAGAGTATTACTAAACTGAGAGAGTATTACTAAACTGAGAGAGTATTACTAAACTGAGGGAATATTACTAAACCGAGAGAGTATTACTCAACTGAGAGAGTATTACTAAACGGAGATAGAATTACTAAACTGAGAGCGTATTACTAAACTGAGAGTGTTACTAAACTGAGAGAGTATTACTCAACTGAGAGACTATTACTAAACTGAGAGACTATTACTAAACTGAGAGAGTATTACTAAACTGAGAGAATATTACTAAACTGATAGAGTATTACTAAACTGAGAGAGCTGAGAGAGTATTACTAGACCGAGAGAGTATTACTCAACTGAGAGAATATTACTCACCGGGGAGAATATTACTAAACTGAGAGAGCTGAGAGAATATTATTAAACTGAGAGAGTATTACTAAGCCAAGAGAATATTACTAAACTGATAGAGTATTACTAACCTGAGAGAGCTGAGAGAGTATTACTAGACCAATAGAGTATTACTCAACTGAGAGAATATTACTCACCGTAGAGATTATTACTCAACCGAGAGAGTTTTACTAAACGGAGAGAGTTTTACTAAACTGAGAGAATATTACTCAATGGAGAGATTATTACTCAACTGATAGAGTATTACCAAACTGAGAGAGTATTACTATACTGAGAGAGTGTTACTAAACTGAGAGAATATTACTCAACTGAGAGAGTATTACTAAAGTGAGAGAGTATTACTAACCCGAGAGAGTATTACTAAACTGAGAGAGCTGAGAGAATATTACTAAACTGAGAGAATATTACTAAACTGAGAGAGTATTTCTAAACTGAGAGAGTATTATTAAACTGAGAGAGTGTTACTAAACTGAGAGAGTGTTACTAAACTGAGAGAGTATTACTCAACTGAGAGACTATTACTAAACTGAGAGAGTATTACTAAACTGAGAGAACATTACTAAACTGATAGAGTATTACTAAACTGAGAGAGCTGAGAGAGTATTACTAGACCGAGAGAGTATTACTCAACTGAGAGAATATTACTCACCGGGGAGAATATTACTAAACTGAGAGAGCTGAGAGAATATTATTAAACTGAGAGAGTATTACTAAGCCGAGAGAATATTACTAAACTGATAGAGTATTACTAACCTGAGAGAGCTGAGAGAGTATTACTAGACCAATAGAGTATTACTCAACTGAGAGAATATTACTCACCGTAGAGATTATTACTCAACCGAGAGAGTTTTACTAAACGGAGAGAGTTTTACTAAACTGAGAGAATATTACTCAATGGAGAGATTATTACTCAACTGATAGATTATTACCAAACTGAGAGAGTATTACTATACTGAGAGAGTGTTACTAAACTGAGAGAATATTACTCAACTGAGAGAGTATTACTAAAGTGAGAGAGTATTACTAACCCGAGAGAGTATTACTAAAAGTAGAGAGAGCTGAGAGAATATTACTAAACTGAGAGAATATTACTAAACTGAGAGAGTATTACGAAACTGAGAGAATATTACTAAACTGAGAGAGTATTACTTAACTGAGAGTGTTACTAAACTGAGATAATATTACTCAACTGAGCGAGTATTACTTAACTGAGGGAATATTACTAAACTGAGAGAGTATTACTAAACTGAGGGAGTATTACTAAACTGAGGGAGTATTACTAAACCGAGAGAGTATACTAAACTGAGAGAGTGTTACTAAACTGAGAGAGTGTTACTAAACTATGAGAGTATTACTAAACCGAGAGAGTATCACTAAACTGAGAGAGTATTACTAAACTGAGGGAGTATTACTAAACCGAGAGAGTATTACTAAACTGAGAGAGTATCACTAAACTGAGAGAGTGTAACTAAACTGAGAGAGTATTACTAAGCTGAGAGAGTGTTCCTAAACTGAGACAATATTACTCAACTGAGAGAGTATTACTAAACTGAGAGAATATTACTAAACTGAGAGAGTATTACTAAACTGAGAGTGTTACTAAACTGAGAGAATATTACTCAACTGAGAGAGTATTACTAAACGGAGAGAGTATTACTAAACTGAGGGAATATTACTAAACTGAGGGAGTATAACTAAACTGAGAGTGTTACTAAACTGAGAGATTATTACTCAACTGAGAGAGTATTACTAAACGGAGAGAGTATTACTAAACTGAGGGAATATTACTAAACTGAGAGAGTAATACTAAACTGAGAGAGTATTACTAAACTGAGGGAGTATTACTAAACCGAGAGAGTATTACTAAACTGAGAGAGTGTTACTAAACTGAGAGAGTGTTACTAAACTATGGGAGTATTACTAAACTGATAGAGTATTACTAAACTGAGAGAGCTGAGAGAGTATTACTAGACCGAGAGAGTATTACTCAACTGAGAGAATATTACTCACCGGGGAGAATATTACTAAACTGAGAGAGCTGAGAGAATATTATTAAACTGAGAGAGTATTACTAAGCCGAGATAATATTACTAAACTGATAGAGTATTACTAACCTGAGAGAGCTGAGAGAGTATTACTAGACCAATAGAGTATTACTCAACTGAGAGAATATTACTCACCGTAGAGATTATTACTCAACCGAGAGAGTATTACTAAACGGAGAGAGTTTTACTAAACTGAGAGAATATTACTCAATGGAGAGATTATTACTCAACTGATAGAGTATTACCAAACTGAGAGAGTATTACTATACTGAGAGAGTGTTACTAAACTGAGAGAATATTACTCAACTGAGAGAGTATTACTAAAGTGAGAGAGTATTACTAACCCGAGAGAGTATTACTAAACTGAGAGAGCTGAGAGAATATTACTAAACTGAGAGAATATTACTAAACTGAGAGAGTATTACTAAACTGAGAGAATATTACTAAACTGAGAGAGTATTACTAAACTGAGAGTGTTACTAAACTGAGAGAATATTACTCAACTGAGAGAGTATTACTAAACGGAGAGAGTATTACTAAACTGAGGGAATATTACTAAACTGAGAGAGTATTACTAAACTGAGAGAGTATTACTAAACTGAGGGAGTATTACCAAACCGAGAGAGTATTACTAAACTGAGAGAGTGTTACTAAACTGAGAGAGTGTTACTAAACTATGAGAGTATTACTAAACCGAGAGAGTATCACTAAACTGAGAGAGTATCACTAAACTGAGAGAGTATTACTAAACTGAGAGAGCATTACTAAACTGAGAGAGTGTTCCTAAACTGAGAGAATATTACTAAACTGAGAGAGTATTACTAAACTGAGAGAGTATTACTAAACTGAGGGAGTATTACTAAACTGAGAGATTATTACTAAGCTGAGGGAGTATGACTAAACTGAGGGAGTATTACTAAACTGAGAGAGTATTACTAAACTGAGAGTGTGTTCCTAAGGTGAGAGAGTGTTCCTAAACTGAGAAGGTATTACTAAACTGAGAGAGTGTTACTAAACTGAGAGAGTATTACTAAACTGAGAGAGTGTTACTAAACTGAGAGAATATTACTCAACCGAGAGAGTATTACTAAACGGAGAGAGTCTTACTAAACTGAGAGAATATTACTCAACTGAGAGAGTATTACTAAAGTGAGAGAGTATTACTAACCCGAGAGAGTATTACTAAAAGTAGAGAGAGCTGAGAGAATATTACTAAACTGAGAGAATATTACTAAACTGAGAGAGTATTACGAAACTGAGAGAATATTACTAAACTGAGAGAGTATTACTTAACTGAGAGTGTTACTAAACTGAGATAATATTACTCAACTGAGAGAGTATTACTTAACTGAGGGAATATTACTAAACTGAGAGAGTATTACTAAACTGAGGGAGTATTACTAAACTGAGGGAGTATTACTAAACCGAGAGAGTATACTAAACTGAGAGAGTGTTACTAAACTGAGAGAGTGTTACTAAACTATGAGAGTATTACTAAACCGAGAGAGTATCACTAAACTGAGAGAGTATTACTAAACTGAGGGAGTATTACTAAACCGAGAGAGTATTACTAAACTGAGAGAGTATCACTAAACTGAGAGAGTGTAACTAAACTGAGAGAGTATTACTAAACTGAGAGAGTGTTCCTAAACTGAGATAATATTACTCAACTGAGAGAGTATTACTAAAATGAGAGAATATTACTAAACTGAGAGAGTATTACTAAACTGAGAGTGTTACTAAACTGAGAGAATATTACTCAACTGAGAGAGTATTACTAAACGGAGAGAGTATTACTAAACTGAGGGAATATTACTAAACTGAGAGAGTATTACTAAACTGAGAGAGTATTACTAAACTGAGGGAGTATAACTAAACTGAGGGAGTATAACTAAACTGAGGGAGTATTACTAAACTGAGAGAGTATTACTAAACTGAGAGTGTGTTCCTAAACTGAGAGAGTATTCCTAAACTGAGAAGGTATTACTAAACTGAGAGAGTATGACTTAACTGAGAGAGTATTGCTAAACTGAGAGAGTATTACTAAACTGAGAGAGTATTCCAAAACTGAGAGAATATTACTCAACTGAGAGAGTATTACTAAACTGAGAGAGTATTACTAAACTGAGAGATTATTACTAAACTGAGAGAGTATTGCTAAACTGAGAGAGTATTACTAAACTGAGAGAGTGTTACTAAACTGAGAGAATGTTACTAAACGGAGAGAGTATACCTATACCGAGAGTATTACTTAACTGAGGCAATTTTACTAAACTGAGAGAGTGTTACTAGACTGAGAGAGAATTACTAAACTGAGAGAATATTACTAAACTGAGAGAGTATTACTAAACCGAGTGAGTATTACTAAACTGAGGGGGTATTACTAAACAGAGAGATTATTACTAAACCCAGGGAGTATTACTAAATGGAGAGAATATTACTAAACTGAGAGTGTTACTAAACTGAGAGAGTATTACTAAACTGAGAGAGTATTCCAAAACTGAGAGAGTATTCCAAAACTGAGAGAGTATTACTAAACTGAGAGAGTATTACTAAACTGAGGGAATATTACTAAACCGAGAGAGTATTACTCAACTAAGAGAGTATTACTAAACGGAGATAGAATTACTAAACTGAGAGCGTATTACTAAACTGAGAGTGTTACTAAACTGAGAGAGTATTACTCAACTGAGAGACTATTACTAAACTGAGAGACTATTACTAAACTGAGAGAGTATTACTAAACTGAGAGAATATTACTAAACTGATAGAGTATTACTAAACTGAGAGAGCTGAGAGAGTATTACTAGACCGAGAGAGTATTACTCAACTGAGAGAATATTACTCACCGGGGAGAATATTACTAAACTGAGAGAGCTGAGAGAATATTATTAAACTGAGAGAGTATTACTAAGCCAAGAGAATATTACTAAACTGATAGAGTATTACTAACCTGAGAGAGCTGAGAGAGTATTACTAGACCAATAGAGTATTACTCAACTGAGAGAATATTACTCACCGTAGAGATTATTACTCAACCGAGAGAGTTTTACTAAACGGAGAGAGTTTTACTAAACTGAGAGAATATTACTCAATGGAGAGATTATTACTCAACTGATAGAGTATTACCAAACTGAGAGAGTATTACTATACTGAGAGAGTGTTACTAAACTGAGAGAATATTACTCAACTGAGAGAGTATTACTAAAGTGAGAGAGTATTACTAACCCGAGAGAGTATTACTAAACTGAGAGAGCTGAGAGAATATTACTAAACTGAGAGAATATTACTAAACTGAGAGAGTATTTCTAAACTGAGAGAGTATTATTAAACTGAGAGAGTGTTACTAAACTGAGAGAGTGTTACTAAACTGAGAGAGTATTACTCAACTGAGAGACTATTACTAAACTGAGAGAGTATTACTAAACTGAGAGAACATTACTAAACTGATAGAGTATTACTAAACTGAGAGAGCTGAGAGAGTATTACTAGACCGAGAGAGTATTACTCAACTGAGAGAATATTACTCACCGGGGAGAATATTACTAAACTGAGAGAGCTGAGAGAATATTATTAAACTGAGAGAGTATTACTAAGCCGAGAGAATATTACTAAACTGATAGAGTATTACTAACCTGAGAGAGCTGAGAGAGTATTACTAGACCAATAGAGTATTACTCAACTGAGAGAATATTACTCACCGTAGAGATTATTACTCAACCGAGAGAGTTTTACTAAACGGAGAGAGTTTTACTAAACTGAGAGAATATTACTCAATGGAGAGATTATTACTCAACTGATAGAGTATTACCAAACTGAGAGAGTATTACTATACTGCGAGAGTGTTACTAAACTGAGAGAATATTACTCAACTGAGAGAGTATTACTAAAGTGAGAGAGTATTACTAACCCGAGAGAGTATTACTAAACTGAGAGAGCTGAGAGAATATTACTAAACTGAGAGAGTATTTCTAAACTGAGAGAGTATTATTAAACTGAGAGAGTGTTACTAACCCGAGAGAGTATTACTAAAAGTAGAGAGAGCTGAGAGAATATTACTAAACTGAGAGAATATTACTAAACTGAGAGAGTATTACGAAACTGAGAGAATATTACTAAACTGAGAGAGTATTACTTAACTGAGAGTGTTACTAAACTGAGATAATATTACTCAACTGAGCGAGTATTACTTAACTGAGGGAATATTACTAAACTGAGAGAGTATTACTAAACTGAGGGAGTATTACTAAACTGAGGGAGTATTACTAAACCGAGAGAGTATACTAAACTGAGAGAGTGTTACTAAACTGAGAGAGTGTTACTAAACTATGAGAGTATTACTAAACCGAGAGAGTATCACTAAACTGAGAGAGTATTACTAAACTGAGGGAGTATTACTAAACCGAGAGAGTATTACTAAACTGAGAGAGTATCACTAAACTGAGAGAGTGTAACTAAACTGAGAGAGTATTACTAAGCTGAGAGAGTGTTCCTAAACTGAGACAATATTACTCAACTGAGAGAGTATTACTAAACTGAGAGAATATTACTAAACTGAGAGAGTATTACTAAACTGAGAGTGTTACTAAACTGAGAGAATATTACTCAACTGAGAGAGTATTACTAAACGGAGAGAGTATTACTAAACTGAGGGAATATTACTAAACTGAGGGAGTATAACTAAACTGAGGGAGTATTACTAAACTGAGAGTGTGTTCCTAAACTGAGAGAGTGTTCCTAAACTGAGAAGGTATTACTAAACTGAGAGAGTATTACTAAACTGAGAGAGTATTACTTAACCTGTCTAGGATCAGCGTGGCGCTAGCGGCACCCCCCCCCCCCCCCACTGAAAAACCAGTGCCGCGAAATTAAAAAAAAATATTTTTTTAAAATATTTAACTTTCACACATTAAAGTCCAATACAGCTAATGAAAGACACAGATCTTATGAATCCAGTCAACATTTCCGATTTTTAAAATGTTTTACAGGGAAGACACAATATGTAAAGATGTACATCTATTACCTAAAAACACATTAGCATAATCCACCATCTTTTATTTGTCCACCAACACCAGTAGCCATCACCAATTCGGCTAAACTAAGATATTTATAGCCCCTAACCAACAAAAAAACTCATTAGATGACAGTCTGATAACATATTTATGGTATGGGATAGGTTTTGTTAGAAAAAAGTGCATATTTCAGGTATATGGCATAGTTTACAATTGCACCCACCATCACAAATGGACTAGAATAATTACAATGAGCAACGTGTTTACCTAACTACTAATCATCAAACATTTCGTAAAAATACACAGCATACACGAATCGAAAGACACAGATCCTGTGAATACAGACAATATTTCAGATTTTCTAAGTGTCTTACAGCGAAAACACAATAAATCGTTATATTAGCTTAGCACATAGCAATTAGCAGCCCAGCATTGATTCTAGCCAAAGTGAGCGATAAAAGTCAACATCGCCAAAATATATTAATTTTTTCACTAACCTTCTCAGAATTCTTCCGATGACACTCCTGTAACATCACATTACAACATGCATATACAGTTTGATCGAAAATGTTTATATTTAGCCACCAAAATCATGGTTAGACAATGTGAAATGTAGACAAGCTGGTAAAGAAAACGTCCTTGCGCCACTTAGACAGTGATCTACTCTTATACATAAATACTCATAAACGTGACTAAAAAATATAGGGTGGACAGGGATTGATAGACAATTTAATTCTTAATACAATTGCGTTATTACATTTTTTAATTTATCCTTACTTTTCAATACAGTTTGCGCCAAGCGAAGCTACGTCAAAAAACATGGCGTCCTAAGCCACTAAAATGTTTCGACAGAAACACGATTTATCATAATAAAAATGTCCTACCTTGAGCTGTTCTTCCATCAGTATCTTGGGCAAAGGATCCTTTCTTGGGAGAAATCGTCTTTTGGTGGAAAGCTGTCCTCTTGCCATGTGGAAATGTCAACTGAGTTCGGGATGAACTGAAAAGCATGCCCAACTTTTCACATCGTTGCAAAAATAAATGTCCCAAAATCGCACTAAACGGATATAAATTGCTATAAAACGCTTTAAATTAACTACTTTATGATGTTTGTAACTCCTATAACGAGTGAAAAGATGACCGGAGAAATATAACAGGCTAAACTAACGCTTGGAACAGGAGAGGGTCGGTGTCTTCCACGCGCGTTACGCAGCTCCCAAAGAATGACTAGCTTCAGAGTTTTTTCATTTGTAGGGCCTGTGAACGCGCAATCGAGCCCGTTGGAATCGTCATCACGTAAAGGCATCCAGGGGAAGACGTAAGAAGTGTCCGTATAGTCATAGCAACGACAGTGCCCTTTTAACTGACTTCAGAAAAGTGGCCAACATTTCTCAAATCTGACTCCATGTCAGGGAAATTGCTGTAGAATGGGCTCTGTTCCACTTAGAGACAAAATTTCAACTCCTATAGAAACTATAGACTGTTTTCTATCCAATAATAATAATAATATGCATATTGTACAATCAAGGATTTTGTGGGAAGCCGTTTAAAAAATTAGCCACATTAGCATAAATAGTCTAAACAGCGCCCCCATCCCCAACAGGTTAACTGAGAGAGTATTGCTAAACTGAGAGAGTATTACTAAACTGAGAGAGTATTCCAAAACTGAGAGAATATTACTCAACTGAGAGATTATTGCTAAACTGAGAGAGTATTGCTAAACTGAGAGAGTGTTACTAAACTGAGAGAATGTTACTAAACGGAGAGAGTATACCTATACCGAGAGTATTACTTAACTGAGGCAGTTTTACTAAACTGAGAGAGTGTTACTAGACTGAGAGAGAATTACTAAACTGAGAGAATATTACTAAACTGAGAGAGTATTACTAAACCGAGTGAGTATTACTAAACTGAGGGGGTATTACTAAACAGAGAGATTATTACTAAACCGAGGGAGTATTACTAAATGGAGAGAATATTACTAAACTGAGAGTGTTACTAAACTGAGAGAGTATAACTAAACTGAGGGAGTATAACTAAACTGAGGGGGTATTACTAAACTGAGAGAGTATTACTAAACTGAGAGTGTGTTCCTAAACTGAGAGAGTGTTCCTAAACTGAGAAGGTATTACTAAACTGAGAGAGTATTACTAAACTGAGAGAGTATTACTTAACTGAGAGAGTATTGCTAAACTGAGAGTGTATTACTAAACTGAGAGAGTATTCCAAAACTGAGAGAATATTACTCAACTGAGAGAGTATTACTAAACTGAGAGAGTATTACTAAACTGAGAGATTATTACTAAACTGAGAGATTATTGCTAAACTGAGAGAGTATTGCTAAACTGAGAGAGTGTTACTAAACTGAGAGAATGTTACTAAACGGAGAGAGTATACCTATACCGAGAGTATTACTTAACTGAGGCAGTTTTACTAAACTGAGAGAGTGTTACTAGACTGAGAGAGAATTACTAAACTGAGAGAATATTACTAAACTGAGAGAGTATTACTAAACCGAGTGAGTATTACTAAACTGAGGGGGTATTACTAAACAGAGAGATTATTACTAAACCGAGGGAGTATTACTAAATGGAGAGAATATTACTAAACTGAGAGTGTTACTAAACTGAGAGAGTATTACTAAACTGAGAGAGTATTCCAAAACTGAGAGAGTATTCCAAAACTGAGAGAGTATTCCAAAACTGAGAGAGTATTACTAAACTGGGAGAGTATTACTAAACTGAGAGAGTATTCCAAAACTGAGAGAATATTACTAAACCGGGAGGGTATTACTAAACTAAGAGAGTATTACTAAACTGAGAGAGTATTACTAAACTGAGGGAATATTACTAAACCGAGAGAGTATTACTCAACTGAGAGAGTATTACTAAACGGAGATAGAATTACTAAACTGAGAGCGTATTACTAAACTGAGAGTGTTACTAAACTGAGAGAGTATTACTCAACTGAGAGACTATTACTAAACTGAGAGACTATTACTAAACTGAGAGAGTATTACTAAACTCAGAGAATATTACTAAACTGATAGAGTATTACTAAACTGAGAGAGCTGAGAGAGTATTACTAGACCGAGAGAGTATTACTCAACTGAGAGAATATTACTTACCGGGGAGAATATTACTAAACTGAGAGAGCTGAGAGAATATTATTAAACTGAGAGAGTATTACTAAGCCGAGAGAATATTACTAAACTGGTAGAGTATTACTAACCTGAGAGAGCTGAGAGAGTATTACTAGACCAATAGAGTATTACTCAACTGAGAGAATATTACTCACCGTAGAGATTATTACTCAACCGAGAGAGTTTTACTAAACGGAGAGAGTTTTACTAAACGGAGAGAGTTTTACTAAACTGAGAGAATATTACTCAATGGAGAGATTATTACTCAACTGATAGAGTATTACCAAACTGAGAGAGTATTACTATACTGAGAGAGTGTTACTAAACTGAGAGAGTGTTACTAAACTGAGAGAGTATTACTCAACTGAGAGACTATTACTAAACTGAGAGAGTATTACTAAACTGAGAGAACATTACTAAACTGATAGAGTATTACTAAACTGAGAGAGCTGAGAGAGTATTACTAGGCCGAGAGAGTATTACTCAACTGAGAGAATATTACTCACCGGTGAGAATATTACTAAACTGAGAGAGCTGAGAGAATATTATTAAACTGAGAGAGTATTACTAAGCCGAGAGAATATTACTAAACTGATAGAGTATTACTAACCTGAGAGAGCTGAGAGAGTATTACTAGACCAATAGAGTATTACTCAACTGAGAGAATATTACTCACCGTAGAGATTATTACTCAACCGAGAGAGTATTACTAAACGGAGAGAGTTTTACTAAACTGAGAGAATATTACTCAATGGAGAGATTATTACTCAACTGATAGAGTATTACCAAACTGAGAGAGTATTACTATACTGAGAGAGTGTTACTAAACTGAGAGAATATTACTCAACTGAGAGAGTATTACTAAAGTGAGAGAGTATTACTAACCCGAGAGAGTATTACTAAACTGAGAGAGCTGAGAGAATGTTACTAAACTGAGAGAATATTATTAAACTGAGAGAGTATTACTAAACTGAGAGAATATTACTAAACTGAGAGAGTATTACTAAACTGAGAGTGTTACTAAACTGAGAGAATATTACTCAACTGAGAGAGTATTACTAAACGGAGAGAGTATTACTAAACTGAGGGAATATTACTAAACTGAGAGAGTATTACTAAACTGAGAGAGCATTACTAAACTGAGGGAGTATTACTAAACCGAGAGAGTATTACTAAACTGAGAGAGTGTTACTAAACTGAGAGAGTGTTACTAAACTATGAGAGTATTACTAAACCGAGAGAGTATCACTAAACCGAGAGAGTATCACTAAACTGAGAGAGTGTTACTAAACTGAGAGAGTATTACTAAACTGAGAGAGTGTTCCTAAACTGAGAGAATATTACTCAACTGAGAGAGTATTACTAAACTGAGAGAGTATTACTAAACTGAGGGAGTATTACTAAACGGAGAGATTATTACTAAGCTGAGGGAGTATAACTAAACTGAGGGAGTATTACTAAACTGAGAGAGTATTACTAAACTGAGAGAGTATTACTAAACTGAGAGAGTGTTCCTAAACTGAGAGAATATTACTCAACCGAGAGAGTATTACTAAACGGAGAGAGTCTTACTAAACTGAGAGAATATTACTCAACTGAGAGAGTATTACTAAAGTGAGAGAGTATTACTAACCCGAGAGAGTATTACTAAAAGTAGAGAGAGCTGAGAGAATATTACTAAACTGAGAGAATATTACTAAACTGAGAGAGTATTACGAAACTGAGAGAATATTACTAAACTGAGAGAGTATTACTTAACTGAGAGTGTTACTAAACTGAGATAATATTACTCAACTGAGAGAGTATTACTTAACTGAGGGAATATTACTAAACTGAGAGAGTATTACTAAACTGAGGGAGTATTACTAAACTGAGGGAGTATTACTAAACCGAGAGAGTATTACTAAACTGAGAGAGTGTTACTAAACTGAGAGAGTGTTACTAAACTATGAGAGTATTACTAAACCGAGAGAGTATCACTAAACTGAGAGAGTATTACTAAACTGAGGGGGTATTACTAAACCGAGAGAGTATTACTAAACTGAGAGAGTATCACTAAACTGAGAGAGTGTAACTAAACTGAGAGAGTATTACTAAACTGAGAGAGTGTTCCTAAACTGAGATAATATTACTCAACTGAGAGAGTATTACTAAACTGAGAGAGTATTACTAAAATGAGGGAGTGTTACTAAACTGAGAGATTATTACTAAACTGAGGGAGTATTACTAAACTGAGGGAGTATTACTAAACTGAGAGAGTATTACTAAACCGAGAGAGTGTTCCTAAACTGAGAGAGTATTACTAAACTGAGAGTGTTACTAAACTGAGAGAATATTACTCAACTGAGAGAGTATTACTAAACGGAGAGAGTATTACTAAACTGAGGGAATATTACTAAACTGAGAGAGTAATACTAAACTGAGAGAGTATTACTAAACTGAGGGAGTATTACTAAACCGAGAGAGTATTACTAAACTGAGAGAGTGTTACTAAACTGAGAGAGTGTTACTAAACTATGAGAGTATTACTAAACTGATAGAGTATTACTAAACTGAGAGAGCTGAGAGAGTATTACTAGACCGAGAGAGTATTACTCAACTGAGAGAATATTACTCACCGGGGAGAATATTACTAAACTGAGAGAGTATTACTAAGCCGAGAGAATATTACTAAACTGATAGAGTATTACTAATCTGAGAGAGCTGAGAGAGTATTACTAGACCAATAGAGTATTACTCAACTGAGAGAATATTACTCACCGTAGAGATTATTACTCAACCGAGAGAGTATTACTAAACGGAGAGAGTTTTACTAAACTGAGAGAATATTACTCAATGGAGAGATTATTACTCAACTGATAGAGTATTACCAAACTGAGAGAGTATTACTATACTGAGAGAGTGTTACTAAACTGAGAGAATATTACTCAACTGAGAGAGTATTACTAAAGTGAGAGAGTATTACTAACCCGAGAGAGTATTACTAAACTGAGAGAGCTGAGAGAATATTACTAAACTGAGAGAATATTACTAAACTGAGAGAGTATTACTAAACTGAGAGAATATTACTAAACTGAGAGAGTATTACTAAACTGAGAGTGTTACTAAACTGAGAGAATATTACTCAACTGAGAGAGTGTTCCTAAACTGAGAGAATATTACTCAACCGAGAGAGTATTACTAAACGGAGAGAGTCTTACTAAACTGAGAGAGTATTACTAAACCGAGTGAGTATTACTAAACTGAGGGGGTATTACTAAACAGAGAGATTATTACTAAACCGAGGGAGTATTACTAAATGGAGAGAATATTACTAAACTGAGAGTGTTACTAAACTGAGAGAGTATTACTAAACTGAGAGAGTATTCCAAAACTGAGAGAGTATTCCAAAACTGAGAGAGTATTCCAAAACTGAGAGAGTATTACTAAACTGGGAGAGTATTACTAAACTGAGAGAGTATTCCAAAACTGAGAGAATATTACTAAACCGGGAGGGTATTACTAAACTAAGAGAGTATTACTAAACTGAGAGAGTATTACTAAACTGAGGGAATATTACTAAACCGAGAGAGTATTACTCAACTGAGAGAGTATTACTAAACGGAGATAGAATTACTAAACTGAGAGCGTATTACTAAACTGAGAGTGTTACTAAACTGAGAGAGTATTACTCAACTGAGAGACTATTACTAAACTGAGAGACTATTACTAAACTGAGAGAGTATTACTAAACTCAGAGAATATTACTAAACTGATAGAGTATTACTAAACTGAGAGAGCTGAGAGAGTATTACTAGACCGAGAGAGTATTACTCAACTGAGAGAATATTACTTACCGGGGAGAATATTACTAAACTGAGAGAGCTGAGAGAATATTATTAAACTGAGAGAGTATTACTAAGCCGAGAGAATATTACTAAACTGATAGAGTATTACTAACCTGAGAGAGCTGAGAGAGTATTACTAGACCAATAGAGTATTACTCAACTGAGAGAATATTACTCACCGTAGAGATTATTACTCAACCGAGAGAGTTTTACTAAACGGAGAGAGTTTTACTAAACGGAGAGAGTTTTACTAAACTGAGAGAATATTACTCAATGGAGAGATTATTACTCAACTGATAGAGTATTACCAAACTGAGAGAGTATTACTATACTGAGAGAGTGTTACTAAACTGAGAGAGTGTTACTAAACTGAGAGAGTATTACTCAACTGAGAGACTATTACTAAACTGAGAGAGTATTACTAAACTGAGAGAACATTACTAAACTGATAGAGTATTACTAAACTGAGAGAGCTGAGAGAGTATTACTAGGCCGAGAGAGTATTACTCAACTGAGAGAATATTACTCACCGGTGAGAATATTACTAAACTGAGAGAGCTGAGAGAATATTATTAAACTGAGAGAGTATTACTAAGCCGAGAGAATATTACTAAACTGATAGAGTATTACTAACCTGAGAGAGCTGAGAGAGTATTACTAGACCAATAGAGTATTACTCAACTGAGAGAATATTACTCAATGGAGAGATTATTACTCAACTGATAGAGTATTACCAAACTGAGAGAGTATTACTATACTGAGAGAGTGTTACTAAACTGAGAGAATATTACTCAACTGAGAGAGTATTACTAAAGTGAGAGAGTATTACTAACCCGAGAGAGTATTACTAAACTGAGAGAGCTGAGAGAATGTTACTAAACTGAGAGAATATTATTAAACTGAGAGAGTATTACTAAACGGAGAGAATATTACTAAACTGAGAGAGTATTACTAAACTGAGAGTGTTACTAAACTGAGAGAATATTATTAAACTGAGAGAGTATTACTAAACGGAGAGAATATTACTAAACTGAGAGAGTATTACTAAACTGAGAGTGTTACTAAACTGAGAGAATATTACTCAACTGAGAGAGTATTACTAAACGGAGAGAGTATTACTAAACTGAGGGAATATTACTAAACTGAGAGAGTATTACTAAACTGAGAGAGCATTACTAAACTGAGGGAGTATTACTAAACCGAGAGAGTATTACTAAACTGAGAGAGTGTTACTAAACTGAGAGAGTGTTACTAAACTATGAGAGTATTACTAAACCGAGAGAGTATCACTAAACCGAGAGAGTATCACTAAACTGAGAGAGTGTTACTAAACTGAGAGAGTATTACTAAACTGAGAGAGTGTTCCTACACTGAGAGAATATTACTCAACTGAGAGAGTATTACTAAACTGAGAGAGTATTACTAAACTGAGGGAGTATTACTAAACGGAGAGATTATTACTAAGCTGAGGGAGTATTACTAAACTGAGAGAGTATTACTAAACTGAGAGAGTGTTCCTAAACTGAGAGAATATTACTCAACCGAGAGAGTATTACTAAACGGAGAGAGTCTTACTAAACTGAGAGAATATTACTCAACTGAGAGAGTATTACTAAAGTGAGAGAGTATTACTAACCCGAGAGAGTATTACTAAAAGTAGAGAGAGCTGAGAGAATATTACTAAACTGAGAGAATATTACTAAACTGAGAGAGTATTACGAAACTGAGAGAATATTACTAAACTGAGAGAGTATTACTTAACTGAGAGTGTTACTAAACTGAGATAATATTACTCAACTGAGAGAGTATTACTTAACTGAGGGAATATTACTAAACTGAGAGAGTATTACTCACCGGTGAGAATATTACTAAACTGAGAGAGCTGAGAGAATATTATTAAACTGAGAGAGTATTACTAAGCCGAGAGAATATTACTAAACTGATAGAGTATTACTAACCTGAGAGAGCTGAGAGAGTATTACTAGACCAATAGAGTATTACTCAACTGAGAGAATATTACTCAATGGAGAGATTATTACTCAACTGATAGAGTATTACCAAACTGAGAGAGTATTACTATACTGAGAGAGTGTTACTAAACTGAGAGAATATTACTCAACTGAGAGAGTATTACTAAAGTGAGAGAGTATTACTAACCCGAGAGAGTATTACTAAACTGAGAGAGCTGAGAGAATGTTACTAAACTGAGAGAATATTATTAAACTGAGAGAGTATTACTAAACGGAGAGAATATTACTAAACTGAGAGAGTATTACTAAACTGAGAGTGTTACTAAACTGAGAGAATATTATTAAACTGAGAGAGTATTACTAAACGGAGAGAATATTACTAAACTGAGAGAGTATTACTAAACTGAGAGTGTTACTAAACTGAGAGAATATTACTCAACTGAGAGAGTATTACTAAACGGAGAGAGTATTACTAAACTGAGGGAATATTACTAAACTGAGAGAGTATTACTAAACTGAGAGAGCATTACTAAACTGAGGGAGTATTACTAAACCGAGAGAGTATTACTAAACTGAGAGAGTGTTACTAAACTGAGAGAGTGTTACTAAACTATGAGAGTATTACTAAACCGAGAGAGTATCACTAAACCGAGAGAGTATCACTAAACTGAGAGAGTGTTACTAAACTGAGAGAGTATTACTAAACTGAGAGAGTGTTCCTACACTGAGAGAATATTACTCAACTGAGAGAGTATTACTAAACTGAGAGAGTATTACTAAACTGAGGGAGTATTACTAAACGGAGAGATTATTACTAAGCTGAGGGAGTATTACTAAACTGAGAGAGTATTACTAAACTGAGAGAGTGTTCCTAAACTGAGAGAATATTACTCAACCGAGAGAGTATTACTAAACGGAGAGAGTCTTACTAAACTGAGAGAATATTACTCAACTGAGAGAGTATTACTAAAGTGAGAGAGTATTACTAACCCGAGAGAGTATTACTAAAAGTAGAGAGAGCTGAGAGAATATTACTAAACTGAGAGAATATTACTAAACTGAGAGAGTATTACGAAACTGAGAGAATATTACTAAACTGAGAGAGTATTACTTAACTGAGAGTGTTACTAAACTGAGATAATATTACTCAACTGAGAGAGTATTACTTAACTGAGGGAATATTACTAAACTGAGAGAGTATTACTAAACTGAGGGAGTATTACTAAACTGAGGGAGTATTACTAAACCGAGAGAGTATTACTAAACTGAGAGAGTGTTACTAAACTGAGAGAGTGTTACTAAACTATGAGAGTATTACTAAACCGAGAGAGTATCACTAAACTGAGAGAGTATTACTAAACTGAGGGGGTATTACTAAACCGAGAGAGTATTACTAAACTGAGAGAGTATCACTAAACTGAGAGAGTGTAACTAAACTGAGAGAGTATTACTAAACTGAGAGAGTGTTCCTAAACTGAGATAATATTACTCAACTGAGAGAGTATTACTAAACTGAGAGAGTATTACTAAAATGAGGGAGTGTTACTAAACTGAGAGATTATTACTAAACTGAGGGAGTATTACTAAACTGAGGGAGTTTTACTAAACTGAGAGAGTATTACTAAACCGAGAGAGTGTTCCTAAACTGAGAGAGTATTACTAAACTGAGAGTGTTACTAAACTGAGAGAATATTACTCAACTGAGAGAGTATTACTAAACGGAGAGAGTATTACTAAACTGAGGGAATATTACTAAACTGAGAGAGTAATACTAAACTGAGAGAGTATTACTAAACTGAGGGAGTATTACTAAACCGAGAGAGTATTACTAAACTGAGAGAGTGTTACTAAACTGAGAGAGTGTTACTAAACTATGAGAGTATTACTAAACTGATAGAGTATTACTAAACTGAGAGAGCTGAGAGAGTATTACTAGACCGAGAGAGTATTACTCAACTGAGAGAATATTACTCACCGGGGAGAATATTACTAAACTGAGAGAGCTGAGAGAATATTATTAAACTGAGAGAGTATTACTAAGCCGAGAGAATATTACTAAACTGATAGAGTATTACTAATCTGAGAGAGCTGAGAGAGTATTACTAGACCAATAGAGTATTACTCAACTGAGAGAATATTACTCACCGTAGAGATTATTACTCAACCGAGAGAGTATTACTAAACGGAGAGAGTTTTACTAAACTGAGAGAATATTACTCAATGGAGAGATTATTACTCAACTGATAGAGTATTACCAAACTGAGAGAGTATTACTATACTGAGAGAGTGTTACTAAACTGAGAGAATATTACTCAACTGAGAGAGTATTACTAAAGTGAGAGAGTATTACTAACCCGAGAGAGTATTACTAAACTGAGAGAGCTGAGAGAATATTACTAAACTGAGAGAATATTACTAAACTGAGAGAGTATTACTAAACTGAGAGAATATTACTAAACTGAGAGAGTATTACTAAACTGAGAGTGTTACTAAACTGAGAGAATATTACTCAACTGAGAGAGTGTTCCTAAACTGAGAGAATATTACTCAACCGAGAGAGTATTACTAAACGGAGAGAGTCTTACTAAACTGAGGGAGTATTACTAAACCGAGAGAGTATTACTAAACTGAGAGAGTATCACTAAACTGAGAGAGTGTAACTAAACTGAAAGAGTATTACTAAACTGAGAGAGTATTCCTAAACTGAGATAATATTACTCAACTGAGAGAGTATTACTAAACTGAGAGAGTATTACTAAAATGAGGGAGTGTTACTAAACTGAGAGATTATTACTAAACTGAGGGAGTATTACTAAACTGAGGGAGTATTACTAAACTGAGAGAGTATTACTAAACCGAGAGAGTGTTCCTAAACTGAGAGAGTATTACTAAACTGAGAGTGTTACTAAACTGAGAGAATATTACTCAACTGAGAGAGTATTACTAAACGGAGAGAGTATTACTAAACTGAGGGAATATTACTAAACTGAGAGAGTAATACTAAACTGAGAGAGTATTACTAAACTGAGGGAGTATTACTAAACCGAGAGAGTATTACTAAACTGAGAGAGTGTTACTAAACTGAGAGAGTGTTACTAAACTATGAGAGTATTACTAAACTGATAGAGTATTACTAAACTGAGAGAGCTGAGAGAGTATTACTAGACCGAGAGAGTATTACTCAACTGAGAGAATATTACTCACCGGGGAGAATATTACTAAACTGAGAGAGCTGAGAGAATATTATTAAACTGAGAGAGTATTACTAAGCCGAGAGAATATTACTAAACTGATAGAGTATTACTAATCTGAGAGAGCTGAGAGAGTATTACTAGACCAATAGAGTATTACTCAACTGAGAGAATATTACTCACCGTAGAGATTATTACTCAACCGAGAGAGTATTACTAAACGGAGAGAGTTTTACTAAACTGAGAGAATATTACTCAATGGAGAGATTATTACTCAACTGATAGAGTATTACCAAACTGAGAGAGTATTACTATACTGAGAGAGTGTTACTAAACTGAGAGAATATTACTCAACTGAGAGAGTATTACTAAAGTGAGAGAGTATTACTAACCCGAGAGAGTATTACTAAACTGAGAGAGCTGAGAGAATATTACTAAACTGAGAGAATATTACTAAACTGAGAGAGTATTACTAAACTGAGAGAATATTACTAAACTGAGAGAGTATTACTAAACTGAGAGTGTTACTAAACTGAGAGAATATTACTCAACTGAGAGAGTGTTCCTAAACTGAGAGAATATTACTCAACCGAGAGAGTATTACTAAACGGAGAGAGTCTTACTAAACTGAGAGAATATTACTCAACTGAGAGAGTATTACTAAAGTGAGAGAATATTACTAAACTGAGAGAGTATTACTTAACTGAGATAATATTACTCAACTGAGAGAGTATTACTTAACAGAGAGTATTACTTAACTGAGGGAATATTACTAAACTGAGAGAGTATTACTAAACTGAGGGAGTATTACTAAACTGAGGGAGTATTACTAAACTGAGGGAGTATTACTAAACCGAGAGAGTATCACTAAACTGAGAGAGTATTACTAAACTGAGGGAGTATTACTAAACCGAGAGAGTATTACTAAACTGAGAGAGTATCACTAAACTGAGAGAGTGTAACTAAACTGAAAGAGTATTACTAAACTGAGAGAGTATTCCTAAACTGAGATAATATTACTCAACTGAGAGAGTATTACTAAACTGAGAGAGTATTACTAAAATGAGGGAGTGTTACTAAACTGAGAGAGTATTCCTAAACTGAGATAATATTACTCAACTGAGAGAGTATTACTAAACTGAGAGAGTATTACTAAAATGAGGGAGTGTTACTAAACTGAGAGATTATTACTAAACTGAGGGAGTATTACTAAACTGAGGGAGTATTACTAAACTGAGAGAGTATTACTAAACCGAGAGAGTGTTCCTAAACTGAGAGAGTATTACTAAACTGAGAGTGTTACTAAACTGAGAGAATATTACTCAACTGAGAGAGTATTACTAAACGGAGAGAGTATTACTAAACTGAGGGAATATTACTAAACTGAGAGAGTAATACTAAACTGAGGGAGTATTACTAAACTGAGGGAGTATTACTAAACCGAGAGAGTATTACTAAACTGAGAGAGTGTTACTAAACTGAGAGAGTGTTACTAAACTATGGGAGTATTACTAAACTGATAGAGTATTACTAAACTGAGAGAGCTGAGAGAGTATTACTAGACCGAGAGAGTATTACTCAACTGAGAGAATATTACTCACCGGGGAGAATATTACTAAACTGAGAGAGCTGAGAGAATATTATTAAACTGAGAGAGTATTACTAAGCCGAGAGAATATTACTAAACTGATAGAGTATTACTAACCTGAGAGAGCTGAGAGAGTATTACTAGACCAATAGAGTATTACTCAACTGAGAGAATATTACTCACCGTAGAGATTATTACTCAACCGAGAGAGTATTACTAAACGGAGAGAGTTTTACTAAACTGAGAGAATATTACTCAATGGAGAGATTATTACTCAACTGATAGAGTATTACCAAACTGAGAGAGTATTACTATACTGAGAGAGTGTTACTAAACTGAGAGAATATTACTCAACTGAGAGAGTATTACTAAAGTGAGAGAGTATTACTAACCCGAGAGAGTATTACTAAACTGAGAGAGCTGAGAGAATATTACTAAACTGAGAGAATATTACTAAACTGAGAGAGTATTACTAAACTGAGAGAATATTACTAAACTGAGGGAATATTACTAAACTGAGAGTGCTACTAAACTGAGAGAATATTACTCAACTGAGAGAGTATTACTAAACGGAGAGAGTATTACTAAACTGAGGGAATATTACTAAACTGAGAGAGTATTACTAAACTGAGAGAGTATTACTAAACTGAGGGAGTATTACCAAACCGAGAGAGTATTACTAAACTGAGAGAGTGTTACTAAACTGAGAGAGTGTTACTAAACTATGAGAGTATTACTAAACCGAGAGAGTATCACTAAACTGAGAGAGTATCACTAAACTGAGAGAGTGTTACTAAACTGAGAGAGTATTACTAAACTGAGAGAGTGTTCCTAAACTGAGAGAATATTACTCAACTGAGAGAGTATTACTAAACTGAGAGAGTATTACTAAACTGAGGGAGTATTACTAAACTGAGAGATTATTACTAAGCTGAGGGAGTATTACTAAACTGAGGGAGTATTACTAAACTGAGAGAGTATTACTAAACTGAGAGTGTGTTCCTAAGGTGAGAGAGTGTTCCTAAACTGAGAAGGTATTACTAAACTGAGAGAGTGTTACTAAACTGAGAGAGTATTACTAAACTGAGAGAGTGTTCCTAAACTGAGAGAATATTACTCAACCGAGAGAGTATTACTAAACGGAGAGAGTCTTACTAAACTGAGAGAATATTACTCAACTGAGAGAGTATTACTAAAGTGAGAGAGTATTACTAACCCGAGAGAGTATTACTAAAAGTAGAGAGAGCTGAGAGAATATGACTAAACTGAGAGAATATTACTAAACTGAGAGAGTATTACGAAACTGAGAGAATATTACTAAACTGAGAGAGTATTACTTAACTGAGAGTGTTACTAAACTGAGATAATATTACTCAACTGAGAGAGTATTACTTAACTGAGGGAATATTACTAAACTGAGAGAGTATTACTAAACTGAGGGAGTATTACTAAACTGAGGGAGTATTACTAAACCGAGAGAGTATACTAAACTGAGAGAGTGTTACTAAACTGAGAGAGTGTTACTAAACTATGAGAGTATTACTAAACCGAGAGAGTATCACTAAACTGAGAGAGTATTACTAAACTGAGGGAGTATTACTAAACCGAGAGAGTATTACTAAACTGAAAGAGTATCACTAAACTGAGAGAGTGTAACTAAACTGAGAGAGTATTACTAAACTGAGAGAGTGTTCCTAAACTGAGATAATATTACTCAACTGAGAGAGTATTACTAAACTGAGAGAATATTACTAAACTGAGAGAGTATTACTAAACTGAGAGTGTTACTAAACTGAGAGAATATTACTCAACTGAGAGAGTATTACTAAACGGAGAGAGTATTACTAAACTGAGGGAATATTACTAAACTGAGAGAGTATTACTAAACTGAGAGAGTATTACTAAACTGAGGGAGTATAACTAAACTGAGGGAGTATAACTAAACTGAGGGAGTATTACTAAACTGAGAGAGTATTACTAAACTGAGAGTGTGTTCCTAAACTGATAGAGTGTTCCTAAACTGAGAAGGTATTACTAAACTGAGAGAGTATTACTAAACTGAGAGAGTATGACTTAACTGAGAGAGTATTGCTAAACTGAGAGAGTATTACTGTATTACTAAACTGAGAGAGTATTCCAAAACTGAGAGAATATTACTCAACTGAGAGAGTATTACTAAACTGAGAGAGTATTACTAAACTGAGAGATTATTACTAAACTGAGAGAGTATTGCTAAACTGAGAGAGTATTACTAAACTGAGAGAGTGTTACTAAACTGAGAGAATGTTACTAAACGGAGAGAGTATACCTATACCGAGAGTATTACTTAACTGAGGCAATTTTACTAAACTGAGAGAGTGTTACTAGACTGAGAGAGAATTACTAAACTGAGAGAATATTACTAAACTGAGAGAGTATTACTAAACCGAGTGAGTATTACTAAACTGAGGGGGTATTACTAAACATAGAGATTATTACTAAACCGAGGGAGTATTACTAAATGGAGAGAATATTACTAAACTGAGAGTGTTACTAAACTGAGAGAGTATTACTAAACTGAGAGAGTATTCCAAAACTGAGAGAGTATTCCAAAACTGAGAGAGTATTACTAAACTGAGAGAGTATTACTAAACTGAGAGTGTGTTCCTAAACTGATAGAGTGTTCATAAACTGAGAAGGTATTACTAAACTGAGAGAGTATTACTAAACTGAGAGAGTATGACTTAACTGAGAGAGTATTGCTAAACTGAGAGAGTATTACTAAACTGAGAGAGTATTACTAAACTGAGGGAATATTACTAAACCGAGAGAGTATTACTCAACTGAGAGAGTATTACTAAACGGAGATAGAATTACTAAACTGAGAGCATATTACTAAACTGAGAGTGTTACTAAACTGAGAGAGTATTACTCAACTGAGAGAATATTACTAAACTGATAGAGTATTACTAAACTGAGAGAGCTGAGAGAGTATTACTAGACCGGGAGAGTATTACTCAACTGAGAGAATATTACTCACCGGGGAGAATATTACTAAACTGAGAGAGCTGAGAGAATATTATGAAACTGAGAGAGTATTACTAAGCCGAGAGAATATTACTAAACTGATAGAGTATTACTAACCTGAGAGAGCTGAGAGAGTATTACTAGACCAATAGAGTATTACTCAACTGAGAGAATATTCCTCACCGTAGAGATTATTACTCAACCGAGAGAGTTTTACTAAACGGAGAGAGTTTTACTAAACTGAGAGAATATTACTCAATGGAGAGATTATTACTCAACTGATAGAGTATTACCAAACTGAGAGAGTATTACTATACTGAGAGAGTGTTACTAAACTGAGAGAATATTACTCAACTGAGAGAGTATTACTAAAGTGAGAGAGTATTACTAACCCGAGAGAGTATTACTAAACTGAGAGAGCTGAGAGAATATTACTAAACTGAGAGAATATTACTAAACTGAGAGAGTATTTCTAAACTGAGAGAGTATTATTAAACTGAGAGAGTGTTACTGAACTGAGAGAGTGTTACTAAACTGAGAGAGTATTACTCAACTGAGAGACTATTACTAAACTGAGAGAGTATTACTAAACTGAGAGAACATTACTAAACTGATAGAGTATTACTAAACTGAGAGAGCTGAGAGAGTATTACTAGACCGAGAGAGTATTACTCAACTGAGAGAATATTACTCACCGGGGAGAATATTACTCAACCGAGAGAGTTTTACTAAACGGAGAGAGTTTTACTAAACTGAGAGAATATTACTCAATGGAGAGATTATTACTCAACTGATAGAGTATTACCAAACTGAGAGAGTATTACTATACTGAGAGTGTGTTCCTAAACTGAGAGAATATTACTCAACTGAGAGAGTATTACTAAAGTGAGAGAGTATTACTAACCCGAGAGAGTATTACTAAACTGAGAGAGCTGAGAGAATATTACTAAACTGAGAGAATATTACTAAACTGAGAGAGTATTTCTAAACTGAGAGAGTATTACTAAACTGAGAGAGTATTACTAAACTGAGAGAACATTACTAAACTGATAGAGTATTACTAAACTGAGAGAGCTGAGAGAGTATTACTAGACCGAGAGAGTATTACTCAACTGAGAGAATATTACTCACCGGGGAGAATATTACTAAACTGAGAGAGCTGAGAGAATATTATTAAACTGAGAGAGTATTACTAAGCCGAGAGAATATTACTAAACTGATAGAGTATTACTAACCTGAGAGAGCTGAGAGAGTATTACTAGACCAATAGAGTATTACTCAACTGAGAGAATATTACTCACCGTAGAGATTATTACTCAACCGAGAGAGTTTTACTAAGCGGAGAGAGTTTTACTAAACTGAGAGAATATTGCTCAATGGAGAGATTATTACTCAACTGATAGAGTATTACCAAACTGAGAGAGTATTACTATACTGAGAGAGTGTTACTAAACTGAGAGAATATTACTCAACTGAGAGAGTATTACTAAAGTGAGAGAGTATTACTAACCCGAGAGAGTATTACTAAACTGAGAGAGCTGAGAGAATATTACTAAACTGAGAGAATATTACTAAACTGAGAGAGTATTTCTAAACTGAGAGAGTATTATTAAACTGAGAGAGTGTTACTAACCCGAGAGAGTATTACTAAAAGTAGAGAGAGCTGAGAGAATATTACTAAACTGAGAGAATATTACTAAACTGAGAGAGTATTACGAAACTGAGAGAATATTACTAAACTTAGAGAGTATTACTTAACTGAGAGTGTTACTAAACTGAGATAATATTACTCAACTGAGAGAGTATTACTTAACTGAGGGAATATTACTAAACTGAGAGAGTATTACTAAACTGAGGGAGTATTACTAAACTGAGGGAGTATTACTAAACCGAGAGAGTATACTAAACTGAGAGAGTGTTACTAAACTGAGAGAGTGTTACTAAACTATGAGAGTATTACTAAACCGAGAGAGTATCACTAAACTGAGAGAGTATTACTAAACTGAGGGAGTATTACTAAACCGAGAGAGTATTACTAAACTGAGAGAGTATCACTAAACTGAGAGAGTGTAACTAAACTGAGAGAGTATTACTATACTGAGAGAGTGTTCCTAAACTGAGACAATATTACTCAACTGAGAGAGTATTACTAAACTGAGAGAATATTACTAAACTGAGAGAGTATTACTAAACTGAGAGTGTTACTAAACTGAGAGAATATTACTCAACTGAGAGAGTATTACTAAACGGAGAGAGTATTACTAAACTGAGGGAATATTACTAAACTGAGAGAGTATTACTAAACTGAGAGAGTATTACTAAACTGAGGGAGTGTTCCTAAACTGAGAAGGTATTACTAAACTGAGAGAGTATTACTAAACTGAGAGAGTATTACTTAACTGAGAGAGTATTGCTAAACTGAGAGAGTATTACTAAACTGAGAGAGTATTCCAAAACTGAGAGAATATTACTCAACTGAGAGAGTATTACTAAACTGAGAGAGTATTACTAAACTGAGAGATTATTACTAAACTGAGAGATTATTGCTAAACTGAGAGAGTATTGCTAAACTGAGAGAGTGTTACTAAACTGAGAGAATGTTACTAAACGGAGAGAGTATACCTATACCGAGAGTATTACTTAACTGAGGCAGTTTTACTAAACTGAGAGAGTGTTACTAGACTGAGAGAGAATTACTAAACTGAGAGAATATTACTAAACTGAGAGAGTATTACTAAACCGAGTGAGTATTACTAAACTGAGGGGGTATTACTAAACAGAGAGAGTATTCCAAAACTGAGAGAATATTACTAAACCGGGAGGGTATTACTAAACTGAGAGAGTATTACTAAACTGAGAGAGTATTACTAAACTGAGGGAATATTACTAAACCGAGAGAGTATTACTCAACTGAGAGAGTATTACTAAACGGAGATAGAATTACTAAACTGAGAGCGTATTACTAAACTGAGAGTGTTACTAAACTGAGAGAGTATTACTCAACTGAGAGACTATTACTAAACTGAGAGACTATTACTAAACTGAGAGAGTATTACTAAACTAAGAGAATATTACTAAACTGATAGAGTATTACTAAACTGAGAGAGCTGAGAGAGTATTACTAGACCGAGAGAGTATTACTCAACTGAGAGAATATTACTCACCGGGGAGAATATTACTAAACTGAGAGAGCTGAGAGAATATTATTAAACTGAGAGAGTATTACTAAACTGAGAGAATATTACTAAACTGAGAGAGTATTACGAACCTGAGAGAATATTACTAAACTGAGAGAGTATTACTTAACTGAGAGTGTTACTAAACTGAGATAATATTACTCAACTGAGAGAATATTACTCACCGTAGAGATTATTACTCAACCGAGAGAGTATTACTAAACGGAGAGAGTTTTACTAAACTGAGAGAATATTACTCAATGGAGAGATTATTACTCAACTGATAGAGTATTACCAAACTGAGAGAGTATTACTATACTGAGAGAGTGTTACTAAACTGAGAGAATATTACTCAACTGAGAGAGTA
The DNA here is from genome assembly GCF_029448725.1 of Salvelinus fontinalis. NCBI lineage: Eukaryota > Metazoa > Chordata > Actinopteri > Salmoniformes > Salmonidae > Salvelinus > Salvelinus fontinalis. Next base: position 67,449,201 of record NC_074667.1, read on the forward strand.
TTACTAAACTGAGAGAGTATTACTAACCCGAGAGAGTATTACTAAACTGAGAGAGCTGAGAGAATATTACTAAACTGAGAGAATATTACTAAACTGAGAGGGTATTACTAAACTGAGAGAGTATTACTAAACTGAGAGAGTATTACTAAACTGAGGGAATATTACTAAACCGAGAGAGTATTACTCAACTGAGAGAGTATTACTAAACGGAGATAGAATTACTAAACTGAGAGCGTATTACTAAACTGAGAGTGTTACTAAACTGAGAGAGTATTACTCAACTGAGAGACTATTACTAAACTGAGAGACTATTACTAAACTGAGAGAGTATTACTAAACTAAGAGAATATTACTAAACTGATAGAGTATTACTAAACTGAGAGAGCTGAGAGAGTATTACTCAACTGAGAGAATATTACTCACCGGGGAGAATATTACTAAACTGAGAGAGCTGAGAGAATATTATTAAACTGAGAGAGTATTACTAAACTGAGAGAATATTACTAAACTGAGAGAATATTACTAAACTGAGAGAGTATTACGAACCTGAGAGAGTATTACTTAACTGAGAGTGTTACTAAACTGAGATAATATTACTCAACTGAGAGAATATTACTCACCGTAGAGATTATTACTCAACCGAGAGATTATTACTAAACGGAGAGAGTTTTACTAAACTGAGAGAATATTACTCAATGGAGAGATTATTACTCAACTGATAGAGTATTACCAAACTGAGAGAGTATTACTATACTGAGAGAGTGTTACTAACCTGAGAGAATATTACTCAACTGAGAGAGTATTACTAAACTGAGAGAGTATTACTAACCCGAGAGAGTATTACTAAACTGAGAGAGCTGAGAGAATATTACTAAACTGAGAGAATATTACTAAACTGAGAGAGTATTACTAAACTGAGAGAATATTACTAAACTGAGAGAGTATTACTAAACTGAGAGTGTTACTAAACTGAGAGAATATTACTCAACTGAGAGAGTATTACTAAACGGAGAGAGTATTACTAAACTGAGGGAATATTACTAAACTGAGAGAGTATTACTAAACTGAGAGAGTAGTACTAAACTGAGGGAGTATAACTAAACTGAGGGAGTATAACTAAACTGAGGGAGTATTACTAAACTGAGAGAGTATTACTAAACTGAGAGTGTGTTCCTAAACTGAGAGAGTGTTCCTAAACTGAGAAGGTATTACTAAACTGAGAGAGTATTACTAAACTGTGAGAGTATTACTAAACTGAGAGAGTATTCCAAAACTGAGAGAATATTACTCAACTGAGAGAGTATTACTAAACTGAGAGAGTATTACTAAACTGAGAGATTATTACTAAACTGAGAGAGTATTGCTAAACTGAGAGAGTATTACTAAACTGAGAGAGTGTTACTAAACTGAGAGAATGTTACTAAACGGAGAGAGTATACCTATACCGAGAGTATTACTTAACTGAGGCAGTTTTACTAAACTGAGAGAGTGTTACTAGACTGAGAGAGAATTACTAAACTGAGAGAATATTACTAAACTGAGAGAGTATTACTAAACCGAGTGAGTATTACTAAACTGAGGGGGTATTACTAAACAGAGAGATTATTACTAAACCGAGGGAGTATTACTAAATGGAGAGAATATTACTAAACTGAGAGTGTTACTAAACTGAGAGAGTATTCCAAAACTGAGAGAGTATTCCAAAACTGAGAGAGTATTCCAAAACTAAGAGAGTATTACTAAACTGGGAGAGTATTACTAAACTGAGAGAGTATTCCAAAACTGAGAGAATATTACTAAACCGGGAGAGTATTACTAAACTGAGAGAGTATTACTAAACTGAGAGAGTATTACTAAACTGAGGGAATATTACTAACCCGAGAGAGTATTACTCAACTGAGAGAGTATTACTAAACGGAGATAGAATTACTAAACTGAGAGCGTATTACTAAACTGAGAGTGTTACTAAACTGAGAGAGTATTACTCAACTGAGAGACTATTACTAAACTGAGAGAGTATTACTAAACTGAGAGAATATTACTAAACTGATAGAGTATTACTAAACTGAGAGAGCTGAGAGAGTATTACTAGACCGAGAGAGTATTACTCAACTGAGAGAATATTACTCACCGGGGAGAATATTACTCAACCGAGAGAGTTTTACTAAACGGAGAGAGTTTTACTAAACTGAGAGAATATTACTCAATGGAGAGATTATTACTCAACTGTTAGAGTATTACCAAACTGAGAGAGTATTACTATACTGAGAGAGTGTTACTAAACTGAGAGAATATTACTCAACTGAGAGAGTATTACTAAAGTGAGAGAGTATTACTAACCCGAGAGAGTATTACTAAACTGAGAGAGCTGAGAGAATATTACTAAACTGAGAGAATATTACTAAACTGAGAGAGTATTTCTAAACTGAGAGAGTATTATTAAACTGAGAGAGTGTTACTAAACTGAGAGAGTGTTACTAAACTGAGAGAGTATTACTCAACTGATAGACTATTACTAAACTGAGAGAGTATTACTAAACTGAGAGAATATTACTAAACTGATAGAGTATTACTAAACTGAGAGAGCTGAGAGAGTATTACTAGACCGAGAGAGTATTACTCAACTGAGAGAATATTACTCACCGGAGAGAATATTACTAAACTGAGAGAGCTGAGAGAATATTATTAAACTGAGAGAGTATTACTAAGCCGAGAGAATATTACTAAACTGATAGAGTATTACTAACCTGAGAGAGCCGAGAGAGTATTACTAGACCAATAGAGTATTACTCAACTGAGAGAATATTACTCACCGTAGAGATTATTACTCAACCGAGAGAGTATTACTAAACCGAGAGAGTGTTACTAAACTGAGAGAATATTACTCAACTGAGAGAGTATTACTAAAGTGAGAGAGTATTACTAACCCGAGAGAGTATTACTAAACTGAGAGAGCTGAGAGAATATTACTAAACTGAGAGAATATTACTAAACTGAGAGAGTATTACTAAACTGAGAGAATATTACTAAACTGAGAGAGTATTACTAAACTGAGAGTGTTACTAAACTGAGAGAATATTACTCAACTGAGAGAGTATTACTAAACGGAGAGAGTATTACTAAACTGAGGGAATATTACTAAACTGAGAGAGTATTACTAAACTGAGAGAGTATTACTAAACTGAGGGAGTATTACTAAACCGAGAGAGTATTACTAAACTGAGAGAGTGTTACTAAACTGAGAGAGTGTTACTAAACTGAGAGAGTGTTCCTAAACTGAGAGAATATTACTCAACTGAGAGAGTATTACTAAACTGAGAGAGTATTACTAAACTGAGGGAGTATTTCTAAACTGAGAGATTATTACTAAGCTGAGGGAGTATAACTAAACTGAGGGAGTATTACTAAACTGAGAGAGTATTACTAAACTGAGAGTGTGTTCCTAAACTGAGAGTGTTCCTAAACTGAGAAGGTATTACTAAACTGAGAGAGTGTTACTAAACTGAGAGAGTATTACTAAACTGAGAGAGTGTTCCTAAACTGAGAGAATATTACTCAACCGAGAGAGTATTACTAAACGGAGAGAGTCTTACTAAACTGAGAGAATATTACTCAACTGAGAGAGTATTACTAAAGTGAGAGAGTATTACTAACCCGAGAGAGTATTACTAAAAGTAGAGAGAGCTGAGAGAATATTACTAAACTGAGAGAATATTACTAAACTGAGAGAGTATTACGAAACTGAGAGAATATTACTAAACTGAGAGAGTATTACTTAACTGAGAGTGTTACTAAACTGAGATAATATTACTCAACTGAGAGAGTATTACTTAACTGAGGGAATATTACTAAACTGAGAGAGTATTACTAAACTGAGGGAGTATTACTAAACTGAGGGAGTATTACTAAACTGAGGGAGTATTACTAAACCGAGAGAGTATTACTAAACTGAGAGAGTGTTACTAAACTGAGAGAGTGTTACTAAACTATGAGAGTATTACTAAACCGAGAGAGTATCACTAAACTGAGAGAGTATTACTAAACTGAGGGAGTATTACTAAACCGAGAGAGTATTACTAAACTGAGAGAGTATCACTAAACTGAGAGAGTATTACTAAAATGAGGGAGTGTTACTAAACTGAGAGATTATTACTAAACTGAGGGAGTATTACTAAACTGAGGGAGTATTACTAAACTGAGAGAGTATTACTAAACCGAGAGAGTGTTACTAAACTGAGAGAGTATTACTAAACTGAGGGAGTATTACTAAACTGAGGGAGTATTACTAAACTGAGAGAGTATTACTAAACGGAGAGAGTATTACTAAACTGAGGGAATATTACTAAACTGAGAGAGTAATACTAAACTGAGAGAGTATTACTAAACTGAGGGAGTATTACTAAACCGAGAGAGTATTACAAAACTGAGAGAGTGTTACTAAACTGAGAGAGTGTTACTAAACTATGAGAGTATTACTAAACTGATAGAGTATTACTAAACTGAGAGAGCTGAGAGAGTATTACTAGACCGAGAGAGTATTACTCAACTGAGAGAATATTACTCACCGGGGAGAATATTACTAAACTGAGAGAGCTGAGAGAATATTATTAAACTGAGAGAGTATTACTAAGCCGAGAGAATATTACTAAACTGATAGAGTATTACTAACCTGAGAGAGCTGAGAGAGTATTACTAGACCAATAGAGTATTACTCAACTGAGAGAATATTACTCACCGTAGAGATTATTACTCAACCGAGAGAGTATTACTAAACGGAGAGAGTTTTACTAAACTGAGAGAATATTACTCAATGGAGAGATTATTACTCAACTGATAGAGTATTACCAAACTGAGAGAGTATTACTATACTGAGAGAGTGTTACTAAACTGAGAGAATATTACTCAACCGAGAGAGTATTACTAAAGTGAGAGAGTATTACTAACCCGAGAGAGTATTACTAAACTGAGAGAGCTGAGAGAATATTACTAAACTGAGAGAATATTACTAAACTGAGAGAGTATTACTAAACTGAGAAAATATTACTAAACTGAGAGAGTATTACTAAACTGAGAGTGTTACTAAACTGAGAGAATATTACTCAACTGAGAGAGTATTACTAAACGGAGAGAGTATTACTAAACTGAGGGAATATTACTAAACTGAGAGAGTATTACTAAACTGAGAGAGTATTACTAAACTGAGGGAGTATTACTAAACCGAGAGAGTATTACTAAACTGAGAGAGTGTTACTAAACTGAGAGAGTGTTACTAAACTATGAGAGTATTACTAAACCGAGAGAGTATCACTAAACTGAGAGAGTATTACTAAACTGAGAGAGTGTTACTAAACTGAGAGAGTATTACTAAACTGAGAGAGTGTTCCTAAACTGAGAGAATATTACTCAACTGAGAGAGTATTACTAAACTGAGAGAGTATTACTAAACTGAGGGAGTATTACTAAACTGAGAGATTATTACTAAGCTGAGGGAGTATAACTAAACTGAGGGAGTATTACTAAACTGAGAGAGTATTACTAAACTGAGAGTGTGTTCCTAAGCTGAGAGAGTGTTCCTAAACTGAGAAGGTATTACTAAACTGAGAGAGTGTTACTAAACTGAGAGAGTATTACTAAAGTGAGAGAGTATTACTAACCCGAGAGAGTATTACTAAAAGTAGAGAGAGCTGAGAGAATATTACTAAACTGAGAGAATATTACTAAACTGAGAGAGTATTACTAAACGGAGAGAGTCTTACTAAACTGAGAGAATATTACTCAACTGAGAGAGTATTGCTAAAGTGAGAGAGTATTACTAACCCGAGAGAGTATTACTAAAAGTAGAGAGAGCTGAGAGAATATTACTAAACTGAGAGAATATTACTAAACTGAGAGAGTATTACGAAACTGAGAGAGTGTTACTAAACTGAGAGAGTGTTCCTAAACTGAGAGAATATTACTCAACTGAGAGAGTATTACTAAACTGAGAGAGTATTACTAAACTGAGGGAGTATTTCTAAACTGAGAGATTATTACTAAGCTGAGGGAGTATAACTAAACTGAGGGAGTATTACTAAACTGAGAGAGTATTACTAAACTGAGAGTGTGTTCCTAAACTGAGAGTGTTCCTAAACTGAGAAGGTATTACTAAACTGAGAGAGTGTTACTAAACTGAGAGAGTATTACTAAACTGAGAGAGTGTTCCTAAACTGAGAGAATATTACTCAACCGAGAGAGTATTACTAAACGGAGAGAGTCTTACTAAACTGAGAGAATATTACTCAACTGAGAGAGTATTACTAAAGTGAGAGAGTATTACTAACCCGAGAGAGTATTACTAAAAGTAGAGAGAGCTGAGAGAATATTACTAAACTGAGAGAATATTACTAAACTGAGAGAGTATTACGAAACTGAGAGAATATTACTAAACTGAGAGAGTATTACTTAACTGAGAGTGTTACTAAACTGAGATAATATTACTCAACTGAGAGAGTATTACTTAACTGAGGGAATATTACTAAACTGAGAGAGTATTACTAAACTGAGGGAGTATTACTAAACTGAGGGAGTATTACTAAACTGAGGGAGTATTACTAAACCGAGAGAGTATTACTAAACTGAGAGAGTGTTACTAAACTGAGAGAGTGTTACTAAACTATGAGAGTATTACTAAACCGAGAGAGTATCACTAAACTGAGAGAGTATTACTAAACTGAGGGAGTATTACTAAACCGAGAGAGTATTACTAAACTGAGAGAGTATCACTAAACTGAGAGAGTATTACTAAAATGAGGGAGTGTTACTAAACTGAGAGATTATTACTAAACTGAGGGAGTATTACTAAACTGAGGGAGTATTACTAAACTGAGAGAGTATTACTAAACCGAGAGAGTGTTACTAAACTGAGAGAGTATTACTAAACTGAGGGAGTATTACTAAACTGAGGGAGTATTACTAAACTGAGAGAGTATTACTAAACGGAGAGAGTATTACTAAACTGAGGGAATATTACTAAACTGAGAGAGTAATACTAAACTGAGAGAGTATTACTAAACTGAGGGAGTATTACTAAACCGAGAGAGTATTACAAAACTGAGAGAGTGTTACTAAACTGAGAGAGTGTTACTAAACTATGAGAGTATTACTAAACTGATAGAGTATTACTAAACTGAGAGAGCTGAGAGAGTATTACTAGACCGAGAGAGTATTACTCAACTGAGAGAATATTACTCACCGGGGAGAATATTACTAAACTGAGAGAGCTGAGAGAATATTATTAAACTGAGAGAGTATTACTAAGCCGAGAGAATATTACTAAACTGATAGAGTATTACTAACCTGAGAGAGCTGAGAGAGTATTACTAGACCAATAGAGTATTACTCAACTGAGAGAATATTACTCACCGTAGAGATTATTACTCAACCGAGAGAGTATTACTAAACGGAGAGAGTTTTACTAAACTGAGAGAATATTACTCAATGGAGAGATTATTACTCAACTGATAGAGTATTACCAAACTGAGAGAGTATTACTATACTGAGAGAGTGTTACTAAACTGAGAGAATATTACTCAACCGAGAGAGTATTACTAAAGTGAGAGAGTATTACTAACCCGAGAGAGTATTACTAAACTGAGAGAGCTGAGAGAATATTACTAAACTGAGAGAATATTACTAAACTGAGAGAGTATTACTAAACTGAGAAAATATTACTAAACTGAGAGAGTATTACTAAACTGAGAGTGTTACTAAACTGAGAGAATATTACTCAACTGAGAGAGTATTACTAAACGGAGAGAGTATTACTAAACTGAGGGAATATTACTAAACTGAGAGAGTATTACTAAACTGAGAGAGTATTACTAAACTGAGGGAGTATTACTAAACCGAGAGAGTATTACTAAACTGAGAGAGTGTTACTAAACTGAGAGAGTGTTACTAAACTATGAGAGTATTACTAAACCGAGAGAGTATCACTAAACTGAGAGAGTATTACTAAACTGAGAGAGTGTTACTAAACTGAGAGAGTATTACTAAACTGAGAGAGTGTTCCTAAACTGAGAGAATATTACTCAACTGAGAGAGTATTACTAAACTGAGAGAGTATTACTAAACTGAGGGAGTATTACTAAACTGAGAGATTATTACTAAGCTGAGGGAGTATAACTAAACTGAGGGAGTATTACTAAACTGAGAGAGTATTACTAAACTGAGAGTGTGTTCCTAAGCTGAGAGAGTGTTCCTAAACTGAGAAGGTATTACTAAACTGAGAGAGTGTTACTAAACTGAGAGAGTATTACTAAAGTGAGAGAGTATTACTAACCCGAGAGAGTATTACTAAAAGTAGAGAGAGCTGAGAGAATATTACTAAACTGAGAGAATATTACTAAACTGAGAGAGTATTACTAAACGGAGAGAGTCTTACTAAACTGAGAGAATATTACTCAACTGAGAGAGTATTGCTAAAGTGAGAGAGTATTACTAACCCGAGAGAGTATTACTAAAAGTAGAGAGAGCTGAGAGAATATTACTAAACTGAGAGAATATTACTAAACTGAGAGAGTATTACGAAACTGAGAGAATATTACTAAACTGAGAGAGTATTACTTAACTGAGAGTGTTACTAAACTGAGATAATATTACTCAACTGAGAGAGTATTACTTAACTGAGGGAATATTACTAAACTGAGAGAGTATTACTAAACTGAGGGAGTATTACTAAACTGAGGGAGTATTACTAAACTGAGGGAGTATTACTAAACCGAGAGAGTATTACTAAACCGAGAGAGTATTACTAAACTGAGAGAGTGTTACTAAACTGAGAGAGTGTTACTAAACTATGAGAGTATTACTAAACCGAGAGAGTATCACTAAACTGAGAGAGTATTACTAAACTGAGGGAGTATTACTAAACCGAGAGAGTATTACTAAACTGAGAGAGTATCACTAAACTGAGAGAGTGTAACTAAACTGAGAGAGTATTACTAAACTGAGAGAGTATTCCTAAACTGAGATAATATTACTCAACTGAGAGAGTATTCCTAAACTGAGAGAGTATTACTAAAATGAGGGAGTGTTACTAAACTGAGAGATTATTACTAAACTGAGGGAGTATTACTAAACTGAGGGAGTATTACTAAACTGAGAGAGTATTACTAAACCGAGAGAGTGTTCCTAAACTGAGAGAGTATTACTAAACTGAGAGTGTTACTAAACTGAGAGAATATTACTCAACTGAGAGAGTATTACTAAACGGAGAGAGTATTACTAAACTGAGGGAATATTACTAAACTGAGAGAGTAATACTAAACTGAGAGAGTATTACTAAACCGAGGGAGTATTACTAAACCGAGAGAGTATTACTAAACTGAGAGAGTGTTACTAAACTGAGAGAGTGTTACTAAACTGAGAGAGTGTTACTAAACTATGAGAGTATTACTAAACCGAGAGAGTATCACTAAACTGAGAGAGTATTACTAAACTGAGAGAGTGTTACTAAACTGAGAGAGTATTACTAAACTGAGAGAGTGTTCCTAAACTGAGAGAATATTACTCAACTGAGAGAGTATTACTAAACTGAGAGAGTATTACTAAACTGAGGGAGTATTACTAAACTGAGAGATTATTACTAAGCTGAGGGAGTATAACTAAACTGAGGGAGTATTACTAAACTGAGAGAGTATTACTAAACTGAGAGTGTGTTCCTAAGCTGAGAGAGTGTTCCTAAACTGAGAAGGTATTACTAAACTGAGAGAGTGTTACTAAACTGAGAGAGTATTACTAAAGTGAGAGAGTATTACTAACCCGAGAGAGTATTACTAAAAGTAGAGAGAGCTGAGAGAATATTACTAAACTGAGAGAATATTACTAAACTGAGAGAGTATTACTAAACGGAGAGAGTCTTACTAAACTGAGAGAATATTACTCAACTGAGAGAGTATTGCTAAAGTGAGAGAGTATTACTAACCCGAGAGAGTATTACTAAAAGTAGAGAGAGCTGAGAGAATATTACTAAACTGAGAGAATATTACTAAACTGAGAGAGTATTACGAAACTGAGAGAATATTACTAAACTGAGAGAGTATTACTTAACTGAGAGTGTTACTAAACTGAGATAATATTACTCAACTGAGAGAGTATTACTTAACTGAGGGAATATTACTAAACTGAGAGAGTATTACTAAACTGAGGGAGTATTACTAAACTGAGGGAGTATTACTAAACTGAGGGAGTATTACTAAACCGAGAGAGTATTACTAAACCGAGAGAGTATTACTAAACTGAGAGAGTGTTACTAAACTGAGAGAGTGTTACTAAACTATGAGAGTATTACTAAACCGAGAGAGTATCACTAAACTGAGAGAGTATTACTAAACTGAGGGAGTATTACTAAACCGAGAGAGTATTACTAAACTGAGAGAGTATCACTAAACTGAGAGAGTGTAACTAAACTGAGAGAGTATTACTAAACTGAGAGAGTATTCCTAAACTGAGATAATATTACTCAACTGAGAGAGTATTCCTAAACTGAGAGAGTATTACTAAAATGAGGGAGTGTTACTAAACTGAGAGATTATTACTAAACTGAGGGAGTATTACTAAACTGAGGGAGTATTACTAAACTGAGAGAGTATTACTAAACCGAGAGAGTGTTCCTAAACTGAGAGAGTATTACTAAACTGAGAGTGTTACTAAACTGAGAGAATATTACTCAACTGAGAGAGTATTACTAAACGGAGAGAGTATTACTAAACTGAGGGAATATTACTAAACTGAGAGAGTAATACTAAACTGAGAGAGTATTACTAAACCGAGGGAGTATTACTAAACCGAGAGAGTATTACTAAACTGAGAGAGTGTTACTAAACTGAGAGAGTGTTACTAAACTATGGGAGTATTACTAAACTGATAGAGTATTACTAAACTGAGAGAGCTGAGAGAGTATTACTAGACCGAGAGAGTATTACTCAACTGAGAGAATATTACTCACCGGGGAGAATATTACTAAACTGAGAGAGCTGAGAGAGTATTATTAAACTGAGAGAGTATTACTAAGCCGAGAGAATATTACTAAACTGAGAGAGTATTACTAAACTGAGGGAGTATTACTAAACTGAGGGAGTATTACTAAACCGAGAGAGTATACTAAACTGAGAGAGTGTTACTAAACTGAGAGAGTGTTACTAAACTATGAGAGTATTAATAAAAACCGAGAGAGTATCACTAAACTGAGAGAGTATTACTAAACTGAGGGAGTATTACTAAACCGAGAGAGTATTACTAAACTGAGAGAGTATCACTAAACTGAGAGAGTGTAACTAAACTGAGCGAGTATTACTAAACTGAGAGAGTGTTCCTAAACTGAGATAATATTACTCAACTGAGAGAGTATTACTAAACTGAGAGAATATTACTAAACTGAGAGAGTATTACTAAACTGAGAGTGTTACTAAACTGAGAGAATATTACTCAACTGAGAGAGTATTACTAAACGGAGAGAGTATTACTAAACTGAGGGAATATTACTAAACTGAGAGAGTATTACTAAACTGAGAGAGTATTACTAAACTGAGGGAGTATAACTAAACTGAGGGAGTATAACTAAACTGAGGGAGTATTACTAAACTGAGAGAGTATTACTAAACTGAGAGTGTGTTCCTAAACTGAGAGAGTGTTCCTAAACTGAGAAGGTATTACTAAACTGAGAGAGTATTACTAAACTGAGAGAGTATGACTTAACTGAGAGAGTATTGCTAAACTGAGAGAGTATTACTAAACTGAGAGAGTATTCCAAAACTGAGAGAATATTACTCAACTGAGAGAGTATTACTAAACTGAGAGAGTATTACTAAACTGAGAGATTATTACTAAACTGAGAGAGTATTGCTAAACTGAGAGAGTATTACTAAACTGAGAGAGTGTTACTAAACTGAGAGAATGTTACTAAACGGAGAGAGTATACCTATACCGAGAGTATTACTTAACTGAGGCAATTTTACTAAACTGAGAGAGTCTTACTAGACTGAGAGAGAATTACTAAACTGAGAGAATATTACTAAACTGAGAGAGTATTACTAAACCGAGTGAGTATTACTAAACTGAGGGGGTATTACTAAACAGAGAGATTATTACTAAACCGAGGGAGTATTACTAAATGGAGAGAATATTACTAAACTGAGAGTGTTACTAAACTGAGAGAGTATTACTAAACTGGGAGAGTATTACTAAACTGAGAGAGTATTCCAAAACTGAGAGAGTATTACTAAACCGGGAGAGTATTACTAAACGGAGAGAGTATTACTAAACTGAGAGAGTATTCCTAAACTGAGAGAGTATTACTAAACGGAGATAGAATTACTAAACTGAGAGCGTATTACTAAACTGAGAGTGTTACTAAACTGAGAGAGTATTACTCAACTGAGAGACTATTACTAAACTGAGAGACTATTACTAAACTGAGAGAGTATTACTAAACTCAGAGAATATTACTAAACTGAGAGAGCTGAGAGAGTATTACTAGACCGAGAGAGTATTACTCAACTGAGAGAATATTACTCACCGGGGAGAATATTACTAAACTGAGAGAGCTGAGAGAATATTATTAAACTGAGAGAGTATTACTAAGCCGAGAGAATATTACTAAACTGATAGAGTATTACTAACCTGAGAGAGTTGAGAGAGTATTACTAGACCAATAGAGTATTACTCAACTGAGAGAATATTACTCACCGTAGAGATTATTACTCAACCGAGAGAGTTTTACTAAACGGAGAGAGTTTTACTAAACGGAGAGAGTTTTACTAAACTGAGAGAATATTACTCAATGGAGAGATTATTACTCAACTGATAGAGTATTACCAAACTGAGAGAGTATTACTATACTGAGAGAGTGTTACTAAACTGAGAGAGTGTTACTAAACTGAGAGAGTATTACTCAACTGAGAGACTATTACTAAACTGAGAGAGTATTACTAAACTGAGAGAACATTACTAAACTAATAGAGTATTACTAAACTGAGAGAGCTGAGAGAGTATTACTAGACCGAGAGAGTATTACTCAACTGAGAGAATATTACTCACCGGTGAGAATATTACTAAACTGAGAGAGCTGAGAGAAAATTATTAAACTGACAGAGTATTACTAAGCCGAGAGAATATTACTAAACTGATAGAGTATTACTAACCTGAGAGAGCTGAGAGAGTATTACTAGACCAATAGAGTATTACTCAACTGAGAGAATATTACTCACCGTAGAGATTATTACTCAACCGAGAGAGTATTACTAAACGGAGAGAGTTTTACTAAACTGAGAGAATATTACTCAATGGAGAGATTATTACTCAACTGATAGAGTATTACCAAACTGAGAGAGTATTACTATACTGAGAGAGTGTTACTAAACTGAGAGAATATTACTCAACTGAGAGAGTATTACTAAAGTGAGAGAGTATTACTAACCCGAGAGAGTATTACTAAACTGAGAGAGCTGAGAGAATATTACTAAACTGAGAGAATATTACTAAACTGAGAGAGTATTACTAAACTGAGAGAATATTACTAAACTGAGAGAGTATTACTAAACTGAGAGAGTATTACTAAACTGAGGGAGTATTAATAAACCGAGAGAGTATTACTAAACTGAGAGAGTGTTACTAAACTGAGAGAGTGTTACTAAACTATGAGAGTATTACTAAACCGAGAGAGTATCACTAAACTGAGAGAGTGTTACTAAACTGAGAGAGTATTACTAAACTGAGAGAGTGTTCCTAAACTGAGAGAATATTACTCAACTGAGAGAGTATTACTAAACTGAGAGAGTATTACTAAGCTGAGGGAGTATTACTAAACTGAGAGATTATTACTAAGCTGAGGGAGTATAACTAAACTGAGGGAGTATTACTAAACTGAGAGAGTATTACTAAACTGAGAGTGTGTTCCTAAACTGAGAGAGTGTTCCTAAACTGAGAAGTTATTACTAAACTGAGAGAGTGTTACTAAACTGAGAGAGTATTACTAAACTGAGAGAGTGTTCCTAAACTGAGAGAATATTACTCAACTGAGAGAGTATTACTAAACGGAGAGAGTATTACTAAACTGAGGGAATATTACTAAACTGGGAGAGTATTACTAAACTGAGAGAGTATTACTAAACTGAGGGAGTATTACTAAACCGAGAGAGTATTACTAAACTGAGAGAGTGTTACTAAACTGAGAGAGTGTTACTAAACTATGAGAGTATTACTAAACCGAGAGAGTATCACTAAACTGAGAGAGTATCACTAAACTGAGAGAGTGTTACTAAACTGAGAGAGTATTACTAAACTGAGAGAGTGTTCCTAAACTGAGAGAATATTACTCAACTGAGAGAGTATTACTAAACTGAGAGAGTATTACTAAGCTGAGGGAGTATTACTAAACTGAGAGATTATTACTAAGCTGAGGGAGTATAACTAAACTGAGGGAGTATTACTAAACTGAGAGAGTATTACTAAACTGAGAGTGTGTTCCTAAACTGAGAGAGTGTTCCTAAACTGAGAAGGTATTACTAAACTGAGAGAGTGTTACTAAACTGAGAGAGTATCACTAAACTGAGAGAGTGTAACTAAACTGAGAGAGTATTACTAAACTGAGAGAGTGTTCCTAAACTGAGACAATATTACTCAACTGAGAGAGTATTACTAAACTGAGAGAATATTACTAAACTGAGGGAATATTACTAAACTGAGAGAGTATTACTAAACTGAGAGAGTATTACTAAACTGAGGGAGTATAACTAAACTGAGGGAGTATAACTAAACTGAGGGAGTATTACTAAACTGAGAGAGTATTACTAAACTGAGAGTGTGTTCCTAAACTGAGAGAGTGTTCCTAAACTGAGAAGGTATTACTAAACTGAGAGAGTATTACTAAACTGAGAGAGTATAACTTAACTGAGAGAGTATTGCTAAACTGAGAGAGTATTACTAAACTGAGAGAGTATTCCAAAACTGAGAGAATATTACTCAACTGAGAGAGTATTACTAAACTGAGAGAGTATTACTAAACTGAGAGATTATTACTAAACTGAGAGAGTATTGCTAAACTGAGAGAGTATTACTAAACTGAGAGAGTGTTACTAAACTGAGAGAATGTTACTAAACGGAGAGAGTATACCTATACCGAGAGTATTACTTAACTGAGGCAGTTTTACTAAACTGAGAGAGTGTTACTAGACTGAGAGAGAATTACTAAACTGAGAGAATATTACTAAACTGAAAGAGTATTACTAAACCGAGTGAGTATTACTAAACTGAGGGGGTATTACTAAACAGAGAGATTATTACTAAACCGAGGGAGTATTACTAAATGGAGAGAATATTACTAAACTGAGAGTGTTACTAAACTGAGAGAGTATTACTAAACTGAGAGAGTATTCCAAAACTGAGAGAGTATTCCAAAACTGAGAGAGTATTCCAAAACTGAGAGAGTATTACTAAACTCGGAGAGTATTACTAAACTGAGAGAGTATTCCAAAACTGAGAGAATATTACTAAACCGAGAGAGTATTACTAAACGGAGAGAGTCTTACTAAACTGAGAGAATATTACTCAACTGAGAGAGTATTACTAAAGTGAGAGAGTATTACTAACCCGAGAGAGTATTACTAAAAGTAGAGAGCTGAGAGAATATTACTAAACTGAGAGAATATTACTAAACTGAGAGAGTATTACGAAACTGAGAGAATATTACTAAACTGAGAGAGTATTACTAAACTGAGGGAGTATTACTAAACTGAGGGAGTATTACTAAACCGAGAGAGTATTACTAAACTGAGAGAGTGTTACTAAACTGAGAGAGTGTTACTAAACTATGAGAGTATTACTAAACCGAGAGAGTATCACTAAACTGAGAGAGTATTACTAAACTGAGGGAGTATTACTAAACCGAGAGAGTATTACTAAACTGAGAGAGTATCACTAAACTGAGAGAGTGTAACTAAACTGAGAGAGTATTACTAAACTGAGAGAGTGTTCCTAAACTGAGACAATATTACTCAACTGAGAGAGTATTACTAAACTGAGAGAATATAACTAAACTGAGGGAGTGTTACTAAACTGAGAGAGTATTACTAAACTGGGAGAGTATTACTAAACTGAGAGAGTATTCCAAAACTGAGAGAATATTACTAAACCGGGAGGGTATTACTAAACTGAGAGAGTATTACTAAACTGAGAGAGTATTACTAAACTGAGTGTTATGCTGATGAAGGAGGACCCAAAAGCGACGTAATAGAAACAGAGTCTTTATTCCAGTTTTAAACAAACAATGATTCTCCTGGATATTATCAAAGGTAAATCCAAAACAGGAAACTGAAAACCTCTCGTCAGTAGAGAGGAACGACTGGAGACGCGACCACAGACTGCAGGTCGCTTCAGGAAGGCACAGACCGTAGCTGACATAGACACCTGCTCACACGCAGCATCTGACAAAGGCAAAAACACGACAGGGCGGAACAAGGACACAGAGCAGCAAACCTCAAACAAGAATCCGACAAAGACAGAAGCGGAAAACAGAGGGAGAAATAGGGACTCTAATCAGAGGGCAAAATAGGGGACAGGTGTGAAAGAGTAAATGAGGTCGTTAGGAGAATGAGAAACAGCTGGGAGCAGGAACGGAACGATAGAGAGAGAGCGGGAGAGGGAGAGAGGGAGGAGGAGAGAGAGGGATAGAAAGAGGGACAGAACCTAATAAGACCAGCAGAGGGAAGCACAGGGACAAGACAAGAAGATCAAAGACAAAACATGACAGTACCCCCCCACTTACCGAGCGCCTCCTGGCGCACTCGAGGAGGAACCCTGGCGGCAACGAAGGAAATCATCAATCAACGAACGGTCCAGCACGTCCCGAGATGGAACCCAACTCCTCTCCTCAGGGCCGTAACCCTCCCAATCCACTAAGTACTGGTGACCACGTCCCCGAGAACGCATGTCCATGATCTTCCGTACCTTGTAAATAGGTGCGCCCTCGACAAGGACGGGAGGGGGGGAGGGAAGACGAACGGGAGCGCGAAGAAAAGGCTTGACACAAGAGACATGGAAGACAGGGTGGACGCGACGAAGATGTCGCGGAAGAAGCAGTCGCACAGCGACAGGATTGACGACCTGAGAGACACGGAACGGACCAATGAACCGCGGAGTCAACTTGCGAGAAGCTGTCGTAAGGGGAAGGTTACGAGTGGAAAGCCACACTCTCTGACCGCGACAATACCTAGGACTCTTAATCCTACGTTTATTGGCGGCTCTCACAGTCTGCGCCCTGTAACGGCAAAGTGCAGACCTGACCCTCCTCCAAGTGCGCTCACAACGTTGGACAAAAGCCTGAGCGGAGGGAACGCTGGACTCGGCGAGCTGGGACGAGAACAGAGGAGGCTGGTAACCAAGACTACTCTGAAACGGAGATAGCCCGGTAGCAGACGAAGGAAGCGAGTTGTGAGCGTACTCAGCCCAGGGGAGCTGTTCTGCCCAAGACGCAGGGTTTCGAAACGAAAGGCTGCGTAAAATGCGACCAATCGACTGATTGGCCCTTTCTGCTTGACCGTTAGACTGGGGATGAAACCCGGAAGAGAGACTGACGGAAGCACCAATCAAACGACAGAACTCCCTCCAAAACTGTGACGTGAATTGCGGACCTCTGTCTGAAACGGCGTCTAACGGAAGGCCATGAATTCTGAACACATTCTCAATGATGATTTGTGCCGTCTCCTTAGCGGAAGGAAGCTTAGCGAGGGGAATGAAATGCGCCGCCTTAGAGAACCTATCGATAACCGTAAGAATCACAGTCTTCCCCGCAGACGAAGGCAGACCGGTAATAAAGTCTAAGGCGATGTGAGACCATGGTCGAGAAGGAATGGGAAGCGGTCTGAGACGACCGGCAGGAGGAGAGTTACCTGACTTAGTCTGCGCGCAGTCCGAACAAGCAGCCACGAAACGGCGCGTGTCCCGCTCCTGAGTAGGCCACCAAAACCGCTGGCGAATAGAAGCAAGCGTACCCCGAACACCGGGGTGGCCAGCTAACTTGGCAGAATGAGCCCACTGAAGAACAGCCAGACGAGTAGAGACAGGAACAAACAGAAGGTTACTAGGACAAGCGCGCGGCGACGCAGTGTGAGTGAGTGCTTGCTTTACCTGTCTCTCAATTCCCCAGACAGTCAACCCGACAACACGCCCTTCAGGGAGAATCCCCTCGGGGTCGGTAGAAACCACAGAAGAACTAAAGAGACGGGATAAGGCATCAGGCTTGGTGTTCTTATTTCCCGGGCGATAGGAAATCACGAACTCGAAACGAGCGAAAAACAACGCCCAACGAGCTTGACGTGCATTAAGTCGTTTGGCAGAACGGATGTACTCAAGGTTCTTATGGTCAGTCCAAACGACAAAAGGAACGGTCGCCCCCTCCAACCAATGTCGCCATTCGCCTATGGCTAAGCGGATAGCGAGCAGTTCGCGGTTACCCACATCATAGTTGCGTTCCGATGGCGACAGGCGATGAGAAAAGTAAGCGCAAGGATGAACCTTATCGTCAGACTGGAAGCGCTGGGACAGAATGGCTCCCACGCCCACCTCTGAAGCGTCAACCTCGACAATGAATTGTTTAGTGACGTCAGGAGTAACAAGGATAGGGGCGGATGTAAAACGCTTCTTGAGGAGATCAAAAGCTCCCTGGGCGGAACCGGACCACTTAAAGCAAGTCTTGACAGAAGTCAGAGCTGTGAGAGGGGCAGCCACTTGACCGAAATTACGAATGAAACGCCGATAGAAATTAGCGAAACCGAGAAAGCGCTGCAACTCGACACGTGACTTAGGAACGGGCCAATCGCTGACAGCCTGGACCTTAGCGGGATCCATCTGAATGCCTTCAGCGGAAATAACAGAACCGAGAAAAGTGACAGAGGAGACATGAAAGGCGCACTTCTCAGCCTTCACGTGGAGACAATTCTCTAAAAGGCGCTGGAGTACACGTCGAACGTGCTGAACATGAATCTCGAGTGACGGTGAAAAAATCAGGATATCGTCAAGGTAAACGAAAACAAAGATGTTCAGCATGTCTCTCAGTACATCATTAACTAATGCCTGAAAGACAGCTGGAGCATTAGAGAGACCGAACGGCAGAACCCGGTATTCAAAATGCCCTAACGGAGTGTTAAACGCCGTTTTCCACTCGTCCCCCTCTCTGATGCGTACGAGATGGTAAGCGTTACGAAGGTCCAACTTAGTAAAGAACCTGGCTCCCTGCAGCATCTCGAAGGCTGACGACATAAGGGGAAGCGGATAACGATTCTTAACCGTTATGTCATTCAGCCCTCGATAATCCACGCAGGGGCGCAGAGTACCGTCCTTCTTCTTAACAAAGAAAAACCCCGCTCCGGCGGGAGAGGAAGAAGGCACCACGGTACCGGCGTCGAGAGAAACAGACAGATAATCCTCGAGAGCCTTACGTTCGGGAGCCGACAGAGAGTATAGTCTACCCCGAGGCGGAGTGGTCCCCGGAAGGAGATCAATACAACAATCATACGACCGGTGAGGAGGAAGAGAGTTGGCTCTGGACCGACTGAAGACCGTGCGTAGATCATGATATTCCTCCGGCACTCCTGTCAAATCACCAGGTTCCTCCTGAGTAGAGGGGACAGAAGAAACAGGAGGTATAGCAGACATTAAACACTTCACATGACAAGAAACATTCCAGGATAGGATAGAATTACTAGACCAATTAATAGAAGGATTATGACATACTAGCCAGGGATGACCCAAAACAACAGGTGTAAAAGGTGAACGAAAAATCAAAAAGGAAATGGTCTCACTGTGGTTACCAGATACTGTGAGGGTTAAAGGTAGTGTCTCACATCTGATACTGGGGAGAGAACTACCATCTAAGGCGAACATGGGCGTGGGCCTCCCTAACTGTCTGAGAGGAATGTCATGTTTCCGAGCCCATGCTTCGTCCATAAAACAACCCTCAGCCCCAGAGTCTATCAAGGCACTGCAGGAAGCAGCCGAACCGGTCCAGCGTAGATGGACCGACAAGGTAGTACAGGATCTTGATGGAGAGACCTGAGTAGTAGCGCTCACCAGTAGCCCTCCGCTTACTGATGAGCTCTGGCTTTTACTGGACATGACATGACAAAATGTCCAGCAGAACCGCAATAGAGACAAAGGCGGTTGGTGATTCTCCGTTCCCTCTCCTTAGTCGAGATGCGAATACCTCCCAGCTGCATGGGCTCAGTCTCTGAGCTGATGGGAGAAGATGGTTGAGATGCGGAGAGGGGAAACACCGTTAACGCGAGCTCTCTTCCACGAGCTCGGTGACGAAGATCTACCCGTCGTTCTATGCGGATGGCGAGTGCAATCAAAGAGTCCACGCTGGAAGGAACCTCCCGGGAGAGAATCTCATCCTTAACCTCAGCGTGAAGTCCCTCCAGAAAACGAGCGAGCAACGCCGGCTCGTTCCAGTCACTGGATGCAGCAAGAGTGCGAAACTCTATAGAGTAATCCGTTATGGATCGATCAACTTGACATAGGGAAGCCAGGACCCTGGAAGCCTCCTTCCCAAAAACAGAACGATCAAAAACGCGTATCATCTCCTCCTTAAAGTTCTGATAAACGTTAGAACACTCAGCCCTTGCCTCCCAGATAGCTGTGCCCCACTCCCGAGCCCGACCAGTAAGGAGCGATATGACGTAAGCGATCCGAGCTCTCTCTCCTGAGTATGTGTTGGGCTGGAGAGAGAACACAATATCACACTGGGTGAGAAAGGAGCGACACTCAGTGGGCTGCCCAGAGTAACAAGGTGGGTTATTAACCCTAGGTTCCGGAGACTTGGAAGACCAGGAAGTAGCTGGTGGCACGAGACGAAGACTCTGAAACTGTCCTGAGAGATCGGAGACATGAGCGGCCAGGGTCTCAACGGCATGACGAGCAGCAGACAATTCCTGCTCGTGTCTGCCGAGCATTGCTCCCTGGATCTCGATGGCAGTCTTGCGAGAATCCGTAGTCGCTGGGTCCATTCTTGGTCGGATTCTTCTGTTATGCTGATGAAGGAGGACCCAAAAGCGACGTAATAGAAACAGAGTCTTTATTCCAGTTTTAAACAAACAATGATTCTCCTGGATATTATCAAAGGTAAATCCAAAACAGGAAACTGAAAACCTCTCGTCAGTAGAGAGGAACGACTGGAGACGCGACCACAGACTGCAGGTCGCTTCAGGAAGGCACAGACCGTAGCTGACATAGACACCTGCTCACACGCAGCATCTGACAAAGGCAAAAACACGACAGGGCGGAACAAGGACACAGAGCAGCAAACCTCAAACAAGAATCCGACAAAGACAGAAGCGGAAAACAGAGGGAGAAATAGGGACTCTAATCAGAGGGCAAAATAGGGGACAGGTGTGAAAGAGTAAATGAGGTCGTTAGGAGAATGAGAAACAGCTGGGAGCAGGAACGGAACGATAGAGAGAGAGCGGGAGAGGGAGAGAGGGAGGAGGAGAGAGAGGGATAGAAAGAGGGACAGAACCTAATAAGACCAGCAGAGGGAAGCACAGGGACAAGACAAGAAGATCAAAGACAAAACATGACAGTGAGGGAATATTACTAAACCGAGAGAGTATTACTCAACTGAGAGAGTATTACTAAACGGAGAGAGTATTACTCAACTGAGAGACTATTACTAAACTGAGAGACTATTACTAAACTGAGAGAGTATTACTAAACTGAGAGAATATTACTAAACTGATAGAGTATTACTAAACTGAGAGAGCTGAGAGAGTATTACTAGACCGAGAGAGTATTACTCAACTGAGAGAATATTACTCACCGGGGAGAATATTACTAAACTGAGAGAGCTGAGAGAATATTATTAAACTGAGAGAGTATTACTAAGCCGAGAGAATATGACTAAACTGACAGAGTATTACTAACCTGAGAGAGCTGAGAGAGTATTACTAGACCAATAGAGTATTACTCAACTGAGAGAATATTACTCACCGTAGAGATTATTACTCAACCGAGAGAGTTTTACTAAACGGAGAGAGTTTTACTAAACTGAGAGAATATTACTCAATGGAGAGATTATTACTCAACTGATAGAGTATTACCAAACTGAGAGAGTATTACTATACTGAGAGAGTGTTACTAAACTGAGAGAATATTACTCAACTGAGAGAGTATTACTAAAGTGAGAGAGTATTACTAACCCGAGAGAGTATTACTAAACTGAGAGAGCTGAGAGAATATTACTAAACTGAGAGAATATTACTAAACTGAGAGAGTATTTCTAAACTGAGAGAGTATTATTAAACTGAGAGAGTGTTACTAAACTGAGAGAGTGTTACTAAACTGAGAGAGTATTACTCAACTGAGAGACTATTACTAAACTGAGAGAGTATTACTAAACTGAGAGAACATTACTAAACTGATAGAGTATTACTAAACTGAGAGAGCTGAGAGAGTATTACTAGACCGAGAGAGTATTACTCAACTGAGAGAATATTACTCACCGGGGAGAATATTACTAAACTGAGAGAGCTGAGAGAATATTATTAAACTGAGAGAGTATTACTAAGCCGAGAGAATATTACTAAACTGATAGAGTATTACTAACCTGAGAGAGCTGAGAGAGTATTACTAGACCAATAGAGTATTACTCAACTGAGAGAATATTACTCACCGTAGAGATTATTACTCAACCGAGAGAGTATTACTAAACGGAGAGAGTTTTACTAAACTGAGAGAATATTACTCAATGGAGAGATTATTACTCAACTGATAGAGTATTACCAAACTGAGAGAGTATTACTATACTGAGAGAGTGTTACTAAACTGAGAGAATATTACTCAACTGAGAGAGTATTACTAAAGTGAGAGAGTATTACTAACCCGAGAGAGTATTACTAAACTGAGAGAGCTGAGAGAATATTACTAAACTGAGAGAATATTACTAAACTGAGAGAGTATTACTAAACTGAGAGAATATTACTAAACTGAGAGAGTATTACTAAACTGAGAGTGTTACTAAACTGAGAGAATATTACTCAACTGAGAGAGTATTACTAAACGGAGAGAGTATTACTAAACTGAGGGAATATTACTAAACTGAGAGAGTATTACTAAACTGAGAGAGTATTACTAAACTGAGGGAGTATTACTAAACCGAGAGAGTATTACTAAACTGAGAGAGTGTTACTAAACTGAGAGAGTGTTACTAAACTATGAGAGTATTACTAAACCGAGAGAGTATCACTAAACCGAGAGAGTATCACTAAACTGAGAGAGTGTTACTAAACTGAGAGAGTATTACTAAACTGAGAGAGTGTTCCTAAACTGAGAGAATATTTCTCAACTGAGAGAGTATTACTAAACTGAGAGAGTATTACTAAACTGAGGGAGTATTACTAAACTGAGAGATTATTACTAAGCTGAGGGAGTATAACTAAACTGAGGGAGTATTACTAAACTGAGAGAGTATTACTAAACTGAGAGTGTGTTTCTAAACTGAGAGTGTTCCTAAACTGAGAAGGTATTACTAAACTGAGAGAGTGTTACTAAACTGAGAGAGTATTACTAAACTGAGAGAGTGTTCCTAAACTGAGAGAATATTACTCAACCGAGAGAGTATTACTAAACGGAGAGAGTCTTACTAAACTGAGAGAATATTACTCAACTGAGAGAGTATTACTAAAGTGAGAGAGTATTACTAACCCGAGAGAGTATTACTAAAAGTAGAGAGAGCTGAGAGAATATTACTAAACTGAGAGAATATTACTAAACTGAGAGAGTATTACGAAACTGAGAGAATATTACTAAACTGAGAGAGTATTACTTAACTGAGAGTGTTACTAAACTGAGATAATATTACTCAACTGAGAGAGTATTACTTAACTGAGGGAATATTACTAAACTGAGAGAGTATTACTAAACTGAGGGAGTATTACTAAACTGAGGGAGTATTACTAAACCGAGAGAGTATTACTAAACTGAGAGAGTGTTACTAAACTGAGAGAGTGTTACTAAACTATGAGAGTATTACTAAACCGAGAGAGTATCACTAAACTGAGAGAGTATTACTAAACTGAGGGAGTATTACTAAACCGAGAGAGTATTACTAAACTGAGAGAGTATCACTAAACTGAGAGAGTGTAACTAAACTGAGTGAGTATTACTAAACTGAGAGAGTGTTCCTAAACTGAGATAATATTACTCAACTGAGAGAGTATTAATAAACTGAGAGAGTATTACTAAACGGAGAGAGTATTACTAAAATGAGGGAGTGTTACTAAACTGAGAGATTATTACTAAACTGAGGGAGTATTACTAAACTGAGGGAGTATTACTAAACTGAGAGAGTATTACTAAACCGAGAGAGTGTTCCTAAACTGAGAGAGTATTACTAAACTGAGAGTGTTACTAAACTGAGAGAATATTACTCAACTGAGAGAGTATTACTAAACAGAGAGAGTATTACTAAACTGAGGGAATATTACTAAACTGAGAGAGTAATACTAAACTTAGAGAGTATTACTAAACTGAGGGAGTATTACTAAACCGAGAGAGTATTACTAAACTGAGAGAGTGTTACTAAACTGAGAGAGTGTTACTAAACTGATAGAGTATTACTAAACTGAGAGAGCTGAGAGAGTATTACTAGACCGAGAGAGTATTACTCAACTGAGAGAATATTACTCACCGGGGAGAATATTACTAAACTGAGAGAGCTGAGAGAATATTATTAAACTGAGAGAGTATTACTAAGCCGAGAGAATATTACTAAACTGATAGAGTATTACTAATCTGAGAGAGCTGAGAGAGTATTACTAGACCAATAGAGTATTACTCAACTGAGAGAATATTACTCACCGTAGAGATTATTACTCAACCGAGATAGTATTACTAAACGGAGAGAGTTTTACTAAACTGAGAGAATATTACTCAATGGAGAGAGTATTACTCAACTGATAGAGTATTACCAAACTGAGAGAGTATTACTATACTGAGAGAGTGTTACTAAACTGAGAGAATATTACTCAACTGAGAGAGTATTACTAAAGTGAGAGAGTATTACTAACCCGAGAGAGTATTACTAAACTGAGAGAGCTGAGAGAATATTACTAAACTGAGAGAACATTACTAAACTGAGAGAGTATTACTAAACTGAGAGAATATTACTAAACTGAGAGAGTATTACTAAACTGAGAGTGTTACTAAACTGAGAGAATATTACTCAACTGAGAGAGTATTACTAAACGGAGAGAGTATTACTAAACTGAGGGAATATTACTAAACTGGGAGAGTATTACTAAACTGAGAGAGTATTACTAAACTGAGGGAGTATTACTAAACCGAGAGAGTATTACTAAACTGAGAGAGTGTTACTAAACTGAGAGAGTGTTACTAAACTATGAGAGTATTACTAAACCGAGAGAGTATCACTAAACTGAGAGAGTATCACTAAACTGAGAGAGTGTTACTAAACTGAGAGAGTATTACTAAACTGAGAGAGTGTTCCTAAACTGAGAGAATATTACTCAACTGAGAGAGTATTACTAAACTGAGAGAGTATTACTAAACAGAGGGAGTATTACTAAACTGAGAGATTATTACTAAGCTGAGGGAGTATAACTAAACTGAGGGAGTATTACTAAACTGAGAGAGTATTACTAAACTGAGAGTGTGTTCCTAAACTGAGAGAGTGTTCCTAAACTGAGAAGGTATTACTAAACTGAGAGAGTGTTACTAAACTGAGAGAGTATTACTAAACTGAGAGAGTGTTCCTAAACTGAGAGAATATTACTCAACCGAGAGAGTATTACTAAACGGAGAGAGTCTTACTAAACTGAGAGAATATTACTCAACTGAGAGAGTATTACTAAAGTGAGAGAGTATTACTAACCCGAGAGAGTATTACTAAAAGTAGAGCGAGCTGAGAGAATATTACTAAACTGAGAGAATATTACTAAACTGAGAGAGTATTACGAAACTGAGAGAGTATTACTAAGCTGAGAGAGCTGAGAGAATATTACTAAACTGAGAGAATATTACTAAACTGAGAGAGTATTACTAAACTGAGAGAATATTACTAAACTGAGAGAGTATTACTAAACTGAGAGAATATTACTCAACTGAGAGAGTATTACTAAACGGAGAGAGTATTACTAAACTGAGGGAATATTACTAAACTGGGAGAGTATTACTAAACTGAGAGAGTATTACTAAACTGAGGGAGTATTACTAAACCGAGAGAGTATTACTAAACTGAGAGAGTGTTACTAAACTGAGAGAGTGTTACTAAACTATGAGAGTATTACTAAACCGAGAGAGTATCACTAAACTGAGAGAGTATCACTAAACTGAGAGAGTGTTACTAAACTGAGAGAGTATTACTAAACTGAGAGAGTGTTCCTAACCTGAGAGAATATTACTCAACTGAGAGAGTATTACTAAACTGAGAGAGTATTACTAAACTGAGGGAGTATTACTAAACTGAGAGATTATTACTAAGCTGAGGGAGTATAACTAAACTGAGGGAGTATTACTAAACTGAGAGAGTATTACTAAACTGAGAAGGTATTACTAAACTGAGAGAGTGTTACTAAACTGAGAGAGTATTACTAAACTGAGAGAGTGTTCCTAAACTGAGAGAATATTACTCAACCGAGAGAGTATTACTAAACGGAGAGAGTCTTACTAAACTGAGAGAATATTACTCAACTGAGAGAGTATTACTAAAGTGAGAGAGTATTACTAACCCGAGAGAGTATTACTAAAAGTAGAGAGAGCTGAGAGAATATTACTAAACTGAGAGAATATTACTAAACTGAGAGAGTATTACGAAACTGAGAGAAAATTACTAAACTGAGAGAGTATTACTTAACTGAGAGTGTTACTAAACTGAGATAATATTACTCAACTGAGAGAGTATTACTTAACTGAGGGAATATTACTAAACTGAGAGAGTATTACTAAACTGAGGGAGTATTACTAAACTGAGGGAGTATTACTAAACCGAGAGAGTATTACTAAACTGAGTGAGTGTTACTAAACTGAGAGAGTGTTACTAAACTATGAGAGTATTACTAAACCGAGAGAGTATCACTAAACTGAGAGAGTATTACTAAACTGAGGGAGTATTACTAAACCGAGAGAGTATTACTAAACTGAGAGAGTATCACTAAACTGAGAGAGTGTAACTAAACTGAGAGAGTATTACTAAACTGAGAGAGTGTTACTAAACTGAGAGAATATTACTAAACTGAGAGAGTATTACTAAACTGAGAGAATATTACTCAACCGAGAGAGTATTACTAAACGGAGAGAGTCTTACTAAACTGAGAGAATATTACTAAACGGAGAGAGTATACCTATACCGAGAGTATTACTTAACTGAGGCAGTTTTACTAAACTGAGAGAGTGTTACTAGACTGAGTGAGAATTACTAAACGGAGAGAATATTACTAAACTGAGAGAGTATTACTAAACCGAGAGAGTATTACTAAACCGAGAGAGTATTAGTAAACCGAGAGAGTATTACTAAACCGAGAGAGTATTACTAAATTGAGGGAGTATTACTAAACCGATGGAGTATTACTAAACCGAGAGAGTATTACTCAACTGAGAGAGTATTACTAAGCTGAGAGAGTATTACTAAACTGAGAGAGTATTCCAAAACTGAGAGAATATTCCTAAACCGAGAGAGTATTACTAAACCTGAGATAGTATTACTAAACTGAGAGAGTGTTCCTAAACTGAGAGAGTATTACTAAACTGAGAGAGTTTTCCAAAACTGAGAGAATATTACTAAACCGAGAGAGTATAACTAAACTGAGAGAGTATTACTAAACTCAGTAAGTGTTCCTAAACTGAGAGAGTATTACTAAACGGAGGGAGTTTTACTAAACTGAGAGAGTTTTACTAAAATGAGAGAGTGTTACTAAACTGAGAGAATATTACTAAACTGAGAGAATATTACTAAACTGAGAGAATATTACTAAATAGAGAGAGTATTACTAAACTGAGAGAGTATTACTAAACTGAGGTAGTATTACTAAACTGAGAGACTATTACTAAACTGAGGTTGTATTACTAAACCGAGAGAGTTTTACTAAACTGAGAGAAAATTACTCAACTGAGAGAGTATTACTAAACTGAGAGAGTATTACTAAACTGAGAGAGTATTACTAAACTGAGAGAGTATTACTAAACTGAGAGAGTGTTCCTAAACTGTGAGAGTATTACTAAACTGAGGGAGTATTACTAAACTGAGAGAGTATTACTAAACTGAGAGAGTATTACTAAACGGAGGTTGTATTACTAAACTGAGGTTGTATTACTAAACCGAGAGAGTTTTACTAAACTGAGAGATTGTTACTAAACTGTGAGAGTATTACTAAACTGAGAGAGTATTACTAAACTGAGAGTGTATTGCTAAACTGAGAGAGTATTGCTAAACTGAGAGAGTATTACTAAACTGAGAGAGTATTACTAAACTGAGAGAATATTACTAAACGGAGAGAGTATACCTATACCGAGAGTATTACTTAACTGAGGCAGTTTTACTAAACTGAGAGAGTGTTACTAGACTGAGTGAGAATTACTAAACGGAGAGAATATTACTAAACTGAGAGAGTATTACTAAACGGAGGTTGTATTACTAAACCGAGAGAGTTTTACTAAACTGAGAGAGTATTACTAAACGGAGGTTGGATTACTAAACCGAGAGAGTATTGCTAAACTGAGAGAGTATTCCAAAACTGAGAGAATATTACCTGAACTGAGAGATTATTGCTCAACTGAGAGAGTATTACTAAACTGAGAGATTATTACTAAACTGAGAGAATATTCCGAAACTGAGAGAATATTACTCAACTGAGAGAGTATTACTCAACTGAGAGAGTATTACTAAACCGAGAGAGTGTTCCAAAACTGAGAGAATATTACTCAACTGAGAGAGTGTTACTAAACTGAGAGAGTATTACTAAACTGAGAGAGTATTCCAAAACTGATAGAATATTACCTGAACAGAGAGATTATTACTCAACTGAGAGAGTATTACTAAACTGAGAGAGTATTACTAAACTGAGAGAGTATTACTAAACTGAGAGAGTATTCCTAAACTGAGAGAGTATTGCTAAACTGAGAGAGTATTACTAAACTGAGAGAGTGTTACTAAACTGAGAGAATATTACTAAACGGAGAGAGTATACCTATACCGAGAGTATTACTTAACTGAGGCAGTTTTACTAAACTGAGAGAGTGTTACTAGACTGAGTGAGAATTACTAAACGGAGAGAATATTACTAAACTGAGAGAGTATTACTAAACCGAGAGAGTATTACTAAACCGAGAGAGTATTACTAAACTGAGGGAGTATTACTAAACTGAGAGATTATTACTAAACTGAGAGAGTATTGCTAAACTGAGAGAGTATTGCTAAACTGAGAGAGTATTACTAAACTGAGAGAGTGTTACTAAACTGAGAGAATATTACTAAACGGAGAGAGTATACCTATACCGGGAGTATTACTTAACTGAGGCAGTTTTACTAAACTGAGAGAGTGTTACTAGACTGAGAGAGAATTACTAAACGGAGAGAATATTACTAAACTGAGAGAGTATTACTAAACCGAGAGAGTATTACTAAACCGAGAGAGTATTACTAAACTGAGGGAGTATTACTAAACTGAGAGATTATTACTAAACCGAGGGAGTATTACTAAACCGAGAGAATATTACTCAACTGAGAGAGTGTTACTAAACTGAGAGAGTGTTACTAAACTGAGAGAGTATTACTAAACCGAGAGAATATTACTCAACTGAGAGAGTGTTACTAAACTGAGAGAGTATTACTAAACTGAGAGAGTATTACTAAACTGAGGTAGTATTACTAAACTGAGAGACTATTACTAAACTGAGGTTGTATTACTAAACCGAGAGAGTTTTACTAAACTGAGAGAATATTACTCAACTGAGAGAGTATTACTAAACTGAGAGAGTATTACTAAACTGAGAGAGTATTACTAAACTGAGAGAGTATTCCAAAACTGATAGAATATTACTCAACTGAGAGAGTATTACTCAACTGAGAGAGTATTACTAAACTGAGAGAGTATTCCAAAACTGAGAGACTATTACTCAACTGAGAGAGTATTACTAAACCGAGAGAGTATTACTAAACCGAGAGAGTATTACTAAACTGAGAGAGTATTCCAAAACTGATAGAATAATACCTGAACGGAGAGATTATTACTCAACTGAGAGAGTATTCCAAAACTGAGAGAATATTACCTGAACGGAGAGAATATTACTAAACTGAGAGAGTATTACTAAACTGAGACAGTTTTACTAAACTGAGAGTGTTACTAAACTGAGGGATTATTACTAAACTGAGCGAGTGTTACTAAACTGAGAGAGTATTACTAAACTGAGAGAGTATTCCAAAACTGATAGAATATTACTCAACTGAGAGAGTATTACTCAACTGAGAGAGTATTACTAAACTGAGAGAGTATTCCAAAACTGAGAGTATATTACTCAACTGAGAGAGTATTACTAAACGGAGAGAGTATTACTAAACTGAGAGAGCATTCCAAAACTGATAGAATATTACCTGAACGGAGAGATTATTACTCAACTGAGAGAGTATTACTAAACTGAGAGAGTATTACTAAACTGAGAGAGTGTTACTAAACTGAGAGAATATTACTAAACTGAGAGAATATTACTAAACTGAGAGAATATTACTAAATAGAGAGAGTATTACTAAACTGAGAGAGTATTACTAAACTGAGGTAGTTTTACTAAACTGAGAGACTATTACTAAACTGAGGTTGTATTACTAAACCGAGAGAGTTTTACTAAACTGAGAGAAAATTACTCAACTGAGAGAGTATTACTAAACTGAGAGAGTATTACTAAACTGAGAGAGTATTACTAAACTGAGAGAGTGTTACTAAACTGAGAGAGTGTTCCTAAACTGTGAGAGTATTACTAAACTGAGGGAGTATTACTAAACTGAGAGAGTATTACTAAACTGAGACAGTTTTACTAAACTGAGAGTGTTACTAAACTGAGGGATTATTACTAAACTGAGCGAGTGTTACTAAACTGAGAGAGTATTACTAAACTGAGAGAGTATTCCAAAACTGATAGAATATTACTCAACTGAGAGAGTATTACTCAACTGAGAGAGTATTACTAAACTGAGAGAGTATTCCAAAACTGAGAGACTATTACTCAACTGAGAGAGTATTACTAAACCGAGAGAGTATTACTAAACCGAGAGAGTATTACTAAACTGAGAGAGTATTCCAAAACTGATAGAATATTACCTGAACGGAGAGATTATTACTCAACTGAGAGAGTATTACTAAACTGAGAGAGTATTACTAAACTGAGAGAGTATTACTAAACTGAGAGAGTATTACTAAACTGAGAGAGTATTTCTAAACTGAGAGAGTATTGCTAAACTGAGAGAGTGTTACTAAACTGAGAGAATATTACGAAACGGAGAGTGTATTGCTAAACTGAGAGAGTATTGCTAAACTGAGAGAGTATTACTAAACTGAGAGAGTATTACTAAACTGAGAGAATATTACTAAACGGAGTATTACTAAACTGAGAGAGCATTCCAAAACTGATAGAATATTACCTGAGCGGAGAGATTATTACTCAACTGAGAGAGTATTACTAAACTGAGAGAGTATTACTAAACTGAGAGAGTATTACTAAACTGAGAGAGTATTACTAAACTGAGAGAGTATTTCTAAACTGAGAGAGTATTGCTAAACTGAGAGAGTATTACTAAACTGAGAGAATATTACTAAACGGAGAGAGTATACCTGTAGCGAGAGTATTACTTAACTGAGGCAGTTTTACTAAACTGAGAGAGTGTTACTAGACTGAGAGAGAATTACTAAACTGAGAGAATATTACTAAACTGAGAGAGTATTACTAAACCGAGAGAGTATTACTAAACCGAGAGAGTATTACTAAACTGAGAGAGTATTCCAAAACTGATAGAATATTACCTGACCGGAGAGATTATTACTCAACTGAGAGAGTATTACTAAACTGAGAGAGTATTACTAAACTGAGAGAGTATTACTAAACTGAGAGAGTATTACTAAACTGAGAGAGTATTTCTAAACGGAGAGAGTATTGCTAAACTGAGAGAGTGTTACTAAACTGAGAGAATATTACTAAACGGAGAGAGTATACCTATACCGAGAGTATTACTTAACTAAGGCAGTTTTACTAAACTTAGAGAGTGTTACTAGACTGAGAGAGAATTACTAAACTGAGAGAATATTACTAAACTGAGAGAGTATTACTAAACCGAGAGAGTATTACTAAACCGAGAGAGTATTACTAAACCGAGAGAGTATTACTAAACCGAGAGAGTATTACTAAACCGAGAGAGTATTACTAAACTGAGGGAGTATTACTAAACTGATGGAGTATTACTAAACCGAGAGAGTATTACTCAACTGAGAGAGTATTACTAAACTGAGAGAGTATTACTAAACTGAGAGAGTATTCCAAAACTGAGAGAATATTCCAAAACCGAGAGAGTATTACTAAACCTGAGATAGTATTACTAAACTGAGAGAGTGTTCCTGAACTGAGAGAGTATTACTAAACTCAGTAAGTGTTCCTAAACTGAGAGAGTATTACTAAACGGAGGGAGTTTTACTAAACTGAGAGAGTTTTACTAAAATGAGAGAGTGTTACTAAACTGAGAGAATATTACTAAACTGAGAGAATATTACTAAACTGAGAGAATATTACTAAATAGAGAGAGTATTACTAAACTGAGAGAGTATTACTAAACTGAGGTAGTATTACTAAACTGAGAGACTATTACTAAACTGAGGTTGTATTACTAAACCGAGAGAGTTTTACTAAACTGAGAGAAAATTACTCAACTGAGAGAGTATTACTAAACTGAGAGAGTATTACTAAACTGAGAGAGTATTACTAAACTGAGAGAGTATTACTAAACTGAGAGAGTGTTCCTAAACTGTGAGAGTATTACTAAACTGAGGGAGTATTACTAAACTGAGAGAGTATTACTAAACTGAGAGAGTATTACTAAACGGAGGTTGTATTACTAAACTGAGGTTGTATTACTAAACCGAGAGTTTTACTAAACTGAGAGATTGTTACTAAACTGTGAGAGTATTACTAAACTGAGAGAGTATTACTAAACTGAGAGTGTATTGCTAAACTGAGAGAGTATTGCTAAACTGAGAGAGTATTACTAAACTGAGAGAGTATTACTAAACTGAGAGAATATTACTAAACGGAGAGAGTATACCTATACCGAGAGTATTACTTAACTGAGGCAGTTTTACTAAACTGAGAGAGTGTTACTAGACTGAGTGAGAATTACTAAACGGAGAGAATATTACTAAACTAAGAGAGTATTACTAAACGGAGGTTGTATTACTAAACCGAGAGAGTTTTACTAAACTGAGAGAGTATTACTAAACGGAGGTTGGATTACTAAACCGAGAGAGTATTGCTAAACTGAGAGAGTATTCCAAAACTGAGAGAATATTACCTGAACTGAGAGATTATTGCTCAACTGAGAGAGTATTACTAAACTGAGAGATTATTACTAAACTGAGAGAATATTCCGAAACTGAGAGAATATTACTAAACCGAGAGAGTATTACTAAACTGAGAGAGTATTACTAAACTGAGAGAGTGTTCCTAAACTGAGACAGTATTACTAAACTGAGAGAGTATTCCAAAACTGAGAGAATATTACTCAACTGAGAGAGTATTACTCAACTGAGAGAGCATTACTAAACCGAGAGAGTGTTCCAAAACTGAGAGAATATTACTCAACTGAGAGAGTATTACTAAACTGAGAGAGTATTACTAAACTGAGAGAGTATTACTAAACTGAGAGAATATTACCTGAACAGAGAGATTATTACTCAACTGAGAGAGTATTACTAAACTGAGAGAGTATTACTAAACTGAGAGAGTATTACTAAACTGAGAGAGTATTCCTAAACTGAGAGAGTATTGCTAAACTGAGAGAGTATTACTAAACTGAGAGAGTGTTACTAAACTGAGAGAATATTACTAAACGGAGAGAGTATACCTATACCGAGAGTATTACTTAACTGAGGCAGTTTTACTAAACTGAGAGAGTGTTACTAGACTGAGTGAGAATTACTAAACGGAGAGAATATTACTAAACTGAGAGAGTATTACTAAACCGAGAGAGTATTACTAAACCGAGAGAGTATTACTAAACTGAGGGAGTATTACTAAACTGAGAGATTATTACTAAACTGAGAGAGTATTGCTAAACTGAGAGAGTATTACTAAACTGAGAGAGTGTTACTAAACTGAGAGAATATTACTAAACGGAGAGAGTATACCTATACCGAGAGTATTACTTAACTGAGGCAGTTTTACTAAACTGAGAGAGTGTTACTAGACTGAGTGAGAATTACTAAACGGAGAGAATATTACTAAACTGAGAGAGTATTACTAAACCGAGAGAGTATTACTAAACCGAGAGAGTATTTCTAAACTGAGGGAGTATTACTAAACTGAGAGATTATTACTAAACCGAGGGAGTATTACTAAACCGAGAGAATATTACTCAACTGAGAGAGTGTTACTAAACTGAGAGAGTGTTACTAAACTGAGAGAGTTTACTAAACTGAGAGAATATTACTAAACTGAGAGAGTATTACTAAACGGAGGTTGTATTACTAAACGGAGGTTGTATTACTAAACCGAGAGAGTTTTACTAAACTGAGAGAGTATTACTAAACGGAGGTTGTATTACTAAACCGAGAGAGTATTGCTAAACTGAGAGAGTATTCCAAAACTGAGAGAATATTACCTGAACGGAGAGATTATCACTCAACTGAGAGAGTATAACTAAACTGAGAGAGTATTACTAAACTCAGAGAGTGTTCCTAAACTGAGAGAGTATTACTAAAACCGAGGGAGTGTTACTAAACTGAGAGAGTATTACTAAACGGAGGTTGTATTACTAAACGGAGGTTGTATTACTAAACCGAGAGAGTTTTACTAAACTGAGAGAGTATTACTAAACTGAGGTTGTATTACTAAACCGAGAGAGTATTACTAAACTGAGAGAGTATTCAATAACTGAGAGAATATTACCTGAACGGAGAGATTATTACTCAACTGAGAGAGTATTACTAAACTGAGAAATTATTACTAAACTGAGAGAATATTCCTAAACTGAGAGAATATTACTAAACCGAGAGAGTATTACTAAACTGAGAGAGTATTGCTAAACTGAGAGAGTATTGCTAAACTGAGAGAGTATTACTAAACTGAGAGAGTATTACTAAACTGAGAGAATATTACTAAACTGAGAGAGTATTACTAAACGGAGGTTGTATTACTAAACGGAGGTTGTATTACTAAACCGAGAGAGTTTTACTAAACTGAGAGAGTATTACTAAACGGAGGTTGTATTACTAAACTGAGAGAGTATTGCTAAACTGAGAGAGTATTCCAAAACTGAGAGAATATTACCTGAACGGAGAGATTATCACTCAACTGAGAGAGTATAACTAAGCTGAGAGAGTATTACTAAACTCAGAGAGTGTTCCTAAACTGAGAGAGTATTACTAAAACCGAGGGAGTGTTACTAAACTGAGAGAGTATTACTAAACGGAGGTTGTATTACTAAACGGAGGTTGTATTACTAAACCGAGAGAGTTTTCCTAAACTGAGAGAGTATTACTAAACTGAGGTTGTATTACTAAACCGAGAGAGTATTACTAAACTGAGAGAGTATTCAATAACTGAGAGAATATTACCTGAACGGAGAGATTATTACTCAACTGAGAGAGTATTACTAAACTGAGAAATTATTACTAAACTGAGAGAATATTTCGAAACTGAGAGAATATTACTAAACCGAGAGAGTATTACTAAACTGAGAAAGTATTACTAAACTGAGAGAGTGTTCCTAAACTGAGACAGTATTACTAAACTGAGAGAGTATTACTAAACTGAGACAGTTTTACTAAACTGAGAGAGTGTTACTAAACTGAGGGATTATTACTAAACTGAGTGAGTGTTACTAAACTGAGAGAGTATTACTAAACAGAGTATTCCAAAACTGAGAGAATATTACTCAACTGAGAGAGTATTACTCAACTGAGAGAGCATTACTAAACCGAGAGAGTATTCCAAAACTGAGAGATTATTACTCAACTGAGAGAGTATTACTAAACTGAGAGAGAATTACTAAACTGAGAGAGTATTACTAAACTGATAGAGTATTACTAAACTGAGAGAGTATTGCTAAACTGAGAGAGTATTGCTAAACTGAGAGAGTATTACTAAACTGAGAGAGTATTACTAAACTGAGAGAATATTGCTAAACGGAGAGAGTATACCTATACCGAGAGTATTACTTAACTGAGGCAGTTTTACTAAGCTGAGAGAGTGTTACTAGACTGAGTGAGAATTAATAAACGGAGAGAATATTACTAAACTGAGAGAGTATTACTAAACGGAGGTTGTATTACTAAACCGAGAGAGTTTTACTAAACTGAGGTAGTATTACTAAACTGAGAGATTATTACTAAACCGAGGGAGTATTACTAAACCGAGAGAATATTACTCAACTGAGAGAGTGTTACTAAACTGAGAGAGTGTTACTAAACTGAGAGAGTTTACTAAACTGAGAGTATATTACTAAACTGAGAGAGTATTACTAAACGGAGGTTGTATTACTAAACGGAGGTTGTATTACTAAACCGAGAGAGTTTTACTAAACTGAGAGAGTATTACTAAACGGAGGTTGTATTACTAAACCGAGAGAGTATTGCTAAACTGAGAGAGTATTCCAAAACTGAGAGAATATTACTAAACTGAGACAGTTTTACTAAACTGAGAGAGTGTTACTAAACTGAGGGATTATTACTAAACTGAGTGAGTGTTACTAAACTGAGAGAGTATTACTAAACAGAGTATTCCAAAACTGAGAGAATATTACTCAACTGAGAGAGTATTACTCAACTGAGAGAGCATTACTAAACCGAGAGAGTATTCCAAAACTGAGAGATTATTACTCAACTGAGAGAGTATTACTAAACTGAGAGAGTATTACTAAACTGAGAGAGTATTACTAAACTGATAGAGTATTACTAAACTGAGAGAGTATTGCTAAACTGAGAGAGTATTGCTAAACTGAGAGAGTATTACTAAACTGAGAGAGTATTACTAAACTGAGAGAATATTGCTAAACGGAGAGAGTATACCTATACCGAGAGTATTACTTAACTGAGGCAGTTTTACTAAACTGAGAGAGTGTTACTAGACTGAGTGAGAATTAATAAACGGAGAGAATATTACTAAACTGAGAGAGTATTACTAAACGGAGGTTGTATTACTAAACCGAGAGAGTTTTACTAAACTGAGGGAGTATTACTAAACTGAGAGATTATTACTAAACCGAGGGAGTATTACTAAACCGAGAGAATATTACTCAACTGAGAGAGTGTTACTAAACTGAGAGAGTGTTACTAAACTGAGAGAGTTTACTAAACTGAGAGAATATTACTAAACTGAGAGAGTATTACTAAACGGAGGTTGTATTACTAAACGGAGGTTGTATTACTAAACCGAGAGAGTTTTACTAAACTGAGAGAGTATTACTAAACGGAGGTTGTATTACTAAACCGAGAGAGTATTGCTAAACTGAGAGAGTATTCCAAAACTGAGAGAATATTACCTGAACGGAGAGATTATTACTCAACTGAGAGAGTATAACTAAACTGAGAGAGTATTACTAAACTCAGAGAGTGTTCCTAAACTGAGAGAGTATTACTAAAACCGAGGGAGTGTTACTAAACTGAGAGAGTATTACTAAACGGAGGTTGTATTACTAAACGGAGGTAGTATTACTAAACCGAGAGAGTTTTACTAAACTGAGAGAGTATTACTAAACTGAGGTTGTATTACTAAACCGAGAGAGTATTACTAAACTGAGAGAGTATTCAAAAACTGAGAGAATATTACCTGAACGGAGAGATTATTACTCAACTGAGAGAGTATTACTAAACTGAGGAATTATTACTAAACTGAGAGAATATTCCGAAACTGAGAGAATATTACTAAACCGAGAGAGTATTACTAAACTGAGAAAGTATTACTAAACTGAGAGAGTGTTCCTAAACTGAGACAGTATTACTAAACTGAGAGAGTATTACTAAACTGAGACAGTTTTACTAAACTGAGAGAGTGTTACTAAACTGAGGGATTATTACTAAACTGAGTGAGTGTTACTAAACTGAGAGATTATTACTAAACAGAGTATTCCAAAACTGAGAGAATATTACTCAACTGAGAGAGTATTACTCAACTGAGAGAGCATTACTAAACCGAGAGAGTATTCCAAAACTGAGAGAATATTACTCAACTGAGAGAGTATTACTAAACTGAGAGAGTATTACTAAACTGAGAGAGTATTCCAAAACTGAGAGAATATTACCTGAACGGAGAGATTATTACTCAACTGAGAGAGTATTACTAAACTGAGAGAGTATTACTAAACTGAGAGAGTATTACTAAACTGAGAGAGTATTACTAAACTGAGAGACTATTGCTAAACTGAGAGAGTATTGCTAAACTGAGAGAGTATTACTAAACTGAGAGAGTGTTACTAAACTGAGAGAATATTACTAAACAGCGAGAGTATACCTATACCGAGAGTATTACTTAACTGAGGCAGTTTTACTAAACTGAGAGAGTGTTACTAGACTGAGTGAGAATTAATAAACGGAGAGAATATTACTAAACTGAGAGAGTATTACTAAACGGAGGTTGTATTACTAAACCGCGAGAGTTTTACTAAACTGAGAGAGTATTACTAAACGGAGGTTGTATTACTAAACCGAGAGAGTATTGCTAAACTGAGAGAGTATTCCAAAACTGAGAGAATATTACCTGAACTGAGAGATTATTACTCAACTGAGAGAGTATTACTAAACTGAGAGAGTATTCCAAAACTGATAGAATATTACCTGAACGGAGAGATTATTACTCAACTGAGAGAGTATTACTAAACCGAGAGAGTATTACTAAACTGAGAGAGTATTACTAAACTGAGAGAGTATTGCTAAACTGAGAGAGTATTGCTAAACTGAGAGAGTATTACTAAACTGAGAGAGTGTTACTAAACTGAGAGAATATTACTAAACTGAGAGAGTATACCTATACCGAGAGTATTACTTAACTGAGGGAGTTTTACTAAACTGAGAGAGTGTTACTAGACTGAGTGAGAATTACTAAACGGAGAGAATATTACTAAACTGAGAGAGTATTACTAAACCGAGAGAGTATTACTAAACCGAGAGAGTATTACTAAACTGAGGGAGTATTACTAAACTGAGAGATTATTACTAAACTGAGAGAGTATTGCTAAACTGAGAGAGTATTGCTAAACTGAGAGAGTATTACTAAACTGAGAGAGTGTTACTAAACTGAGAGAATATTACTAAACGGAGAGAGTATACCTATACCGGGAGTATTACTTAACTGAGGCAGTTTTACTAAACTGAGAGAGTGTTACTAGACTGAGAGAGAATTACTAAACGGAGAGAATATTACTAAACTGAGAGAGTATTACTAAACCGAGAGAGTATTACTAAACCGAGAGAGTATTACTAAACTGAGGGAGTATTACTAAACTGAGAGAGTATTACTAAACGGAGGTTGTATTACTAAACCGAGAGAGTATTGCTAAACTGAGAGAGTATTCCAAAACTGAGAGAATATTACCTGAACGGAGAGATTATTACTCAACTGAGAGAGTATAACTAAACTGAGAGAGTATTACTAAACTCAGAGAGTGTTCCTAAACTGAGAGAGTATTACTAAAACCGAGGGAGTGTTACTAAACTGAGAGAGTATTACTAAACGGAGGTTGTATTACTAAACGGAGGTTGTATTACTAAACCGAGAGAGTTTTACTAAACTGAGAGAGTATTACTAAACTGAGGTTGTATTACTAAACCGAGAGAGTATTACTAAACTGAGAGAGTATTCAAAAACTGAGAGAATATTACCTGAACGGAGAGATTATTACTCAACTGAGAGAGTATTACTAAACCGAGAGAGTATTACTAAACTGAGAAAGTATTACTAAACTGAGAGAGTGTTCCTAAACTGAGACAATATTACTAAACTGAGAGAGTATTACTAAACTGAGACAGTTTTACTAAACTGAGAGAGTGTTACTAAACTGAGGGATTATTACTAAACTGAGTGAGTGTTACTAAACTGAGAGAGTATTACTAAACAGAGTATTCCAAAACTGAGAGAATATTACTCAACTGAGAGAGTATTACTCAACTGAGAGAGCATTACTAAACCGAGAGAGTATTCCAAAACTGAGAGAATATTACTCAACTGAGAGAGTATTACTAAACTGAGAGAGTATTACTAAACTGAGAGAGTATTCCAAAACTGAGAGAATATTACCTGCACGGAGAGATTATTACTCAACTGAGAGAGTATTACTAAACTGAGAGAGTATTACTAAACTGAGAGAGTATTACTAAACTGAGAGAGTATTACTAAACTGAGAGACTATTGCTAAACTGAGAGAGTATTGCTAAACTGAGAGAGTATTACTAAACTGAGAGAGTGTTACTAAACTGAGAGAATATTACTAAACGGAGAGAGTATACCTATACCGAGAGTATTACTTAACTGAGGCAGTTTTACTAAACTGAGAGAGTGTTACTAGACTGAGTGAGAATTTCTAAACGGAGAGAATATTACTAAACTGAGAGAGTATTACTAAACGGAGGTTGTATTACTAAACCGAGAGAGTTTTACTAAACTGAGAGAGTATTACTAAACGGAGGTTGTATTACTGAACCGAGAGAGTATTGCTAAACTGAGAGAGTAATCCAAAACTGAGAGAATATTACCTGAACTGAGAGATTATTACTCAACTGAGAGAGTATTACTAAACTGAGAGATTATTACTAAACTCAGAGAGTGTTCCTAAACTGAGACAGTATTACTAAACTGAGAGAGTATTACTAAACTGAGACAGTTTTACTAAACTGAGAGAGTGTTACTAAACTGAGACAGTTTTACTAAACTGAGTGAGTGTTACTAAACTGAGAGAGTATTATTCAACTGAGAGAGTATTACTAAACCGAGAGAGTATTCCAAAACTGAGAGAATATTACTCAACTGAGAGAGTATTACTAAACTGAGAGAGTATTACTAAACTGAGAGAGTATTCCAAAACTGAGAGAATATTACCTGAACGGAGAGATTATTACTCAACTGAGAGAGTATTACTAAACTGAGAGAGTATTACTAAACTGAGAGAGTATTACTAAACTGAGAGAGTATTACTAAACTGAGAGAGTATTGCTAAACTGAGAGAGTATTGCTAAACTGAGAGAGTATTACTAAACTGAGAGAGTGTTACTAAACTGAGAGAATATTACTAAACGGAGAGAGTATACCTATACCGAGAGTATTACTTAACTGAGGCAGTTTTACTAAACTGAGAGAGTGTTACTAGACTGAGAGAGAATTACTAAATGGAAAGAATATTACTAAACTGAGAGAGTATTACTAAACCGAGAGAGTATTACTAAACCGAGAGAATATTGCTAAACTGAGGGAGTATTACTAAACTGAGAGATTATTACTAAACCGAGGGAAAATTACTAAACCGAGAGAATGTTACTCAACTGAGAGAGTGTTACTAAACTGAGAGTGTTACTAAACTGAGAGAGTTTACTAAACTGAGAGAATATTACTAAACTGAGAGAGTATTACTAAACTGAGAGAATATTACTTAACTGACAGCGTATTACTAAACTGAGAGAGTATTACTAAACTGAGAGAATATTACTAAACCGGGAGAGTATTACTAAACTGAGAGAGTATTACTAAACTGAGAGAGTGTTCCTAAACTGAGAGAGTATTACTAAACTGAGATAGTTTTCCAAAACTGAGAGAGTATTACTAAACTGAGAGAATATTACTAAACCGGGAGAGTATTACTAAACTGAGAGAGTATTACTAAACTCAGAGTGTGTTCCTAAACTGAGAGAGTATTACTAAAACCGAGGGAGTGTTACAAAACTGAGAGAGTATTACTAAACAGAGGTTGTATTACTAAACCGAGAGAGTTTTACTAAACTGAGAGAATATTACTAAACTGAGGTTGTATTACTAAACCGAGAGAGTATTACTAAAATGAGAGAGTATTCAAAAACTGAGAGAATATTACCTGAACGGAGAGATTAATACTCAACTGAGAGAGGTTTACTGAACTGAGAGAATATTACTAAACTGAGAGAATATTCCGAAACTGAGAGAATATTACTAAACCGAGAGAGTATTACTAAACTGAGAGAGTATTACTAAACTGAGAGAGTGTTCCTAAACTGATACAGTATTACTAAACTGAGAGAGTATTACTAAACTGAGACAGTTTTACTAAACTGAGAGAGTGTTACTAAACTGAGGGATTATTACTAAACTGAGTGAGTGTTACTAAACTGAGAGAGTATTATTCAACTGAGAGAGTATTACTAAACCGAGAGAGTATTCCAAAACTGAGAGAATATTACTCAACTGAGAGAGTATTACTAAACTGAGAGAGTATTACTAAACTGAGAGAGTATTCCAAAACTGAGAGAATATTACCTGAACGGAGAGATTATTACTCAACTGAGAGAGTATTACTAAACTGAGAGAGTATTACTAAACTGAGAGAGTATTACTAAACTGAGAGAGTATTACTAAACTGAGAGAGTATTGCTAAACTGAGAGAGTATTGCTAAACTGAGAGAGTATTACTAAACTGAGAGAGTGTTACTAAACTGAGAGAATATTACTAAACGGAGAGAGTATACCTATACCGAGAGTATTACTTAACTGAGGCAGTTTTACTAAACTGAGAGAGTGTTACTAGACTGAGAGAGAATTACTAAACGGAAAGAATATTACTAAACTGAGAGAGTATTACTAAACCGAGAGAGTATTACTAAACCGAGAGAATATTGCTAAACTGAGGGAGTATTACTAAACTGAGAGATTATTACTAAACCGAGGGAGAATTACTAAACCGAGAGAATATTACTCAACTGAGAGAGTGTTACTAAACTGAGAGTGTTACTAAACTGAGAGAGTTTACTAAACTGAGAGAATATTACTAAACTGAGAGAGTATAACTAAACTGAGAGAATATTACTCAACTGACAGCGTATTACTAAACTGAGAGAGTATTACTAAACTGAGAGAATATTACTAAACCGGGAGAGTATTACTAAACTGAGAGAGTATTACTAAACTGAGAGAGTATTACTAAACTGAGAGAATATTACTAAACCGGGAGAGTATTACTAAACTGAGAGAGTATTACTAAACTCAGAGAGTGTTCCGAAACTGAGAGAGTATTACTAAAACCGAAGGAGTGTTACAAAACTGAGAGAGTATTACTAAACGGAGGTTGTATTACTACACAGAGGTTGTATTACTAAACCGAGAGAGTTTTACTAAACTGAGAGAATATTACTAAACTGAGGTTGTATTACTAAACCGAGAGAGTATTACTAAACTGAGAGAGTATTCAAAAACTGAGAGAATATTACCTGAACGGAGAGATTATTACTCAACTGAGAGAGTTTTACTGAACTGAGAGAATATTACTAAACTGAGAGAATATTCCGAAACTGAGAGAATATTACTAAACCGAGAGAGTATTACTAAACTGAGAGAGTATTACTAAACTGAGAAAGTGTTCCTAAACTGAGACAGTATTACTAAACTGAGAGAGTATTACTAAACTGAGACAGTTTTACTAAACTGAGAGAGTGTTACTAAACTGAGGGATTATTACTAAACTGAGTGAGTGTTACTAAACTGAGAGAGTATTACTAAACTGAGAGAGTATTCCAAAACTGAGAGAATATTACTCAACTGAGAGAGTATTACTCAACTGAGAGAGTATTACTCAACTGAGAGAGTATTACTAAACCGAGAGAGTGTTCCAAAACTGAGAGAATATTACTCAACTGAGAGAGTATTACTAAACTGAGAGAGTATTACTAAACTGAGAGAGTATTACTAAACTGAGAGAATATTACCTGAACGGAGAGATTATTCGTCAACTGAGAGAGTATTACTAAACTGAGAGAGTATTATTAAACTGAGAGTATTACTAAACCGAGAGAGTATTACTAAACTGAGAGAGTATTGCTAAACTGAGAGAGTATCACTAAACTGAGAGAGTGTTACTAAACTGAGAGAATATTACTAAACGGAGAGAGTATACCTATACCGAGAGTATTACTTAACTGAGGTAGTTTTACTAAACTGAGAGAGTGTTACTAGACTGAGTGAGAATTACTAAACGGAGAGAATATTACTAAACTGAGAGAGTATTACTAAACCGAGAGAGTATTATTAAACCGAGAGAGTATTACTAAACTGAGGGAGTATTACTAAACTGAGAGATTATTACTAAACTGAGAGAGTATTGCTAA
This sequence comes from Salvelinus fontinalis, assembly GCF_029448725.1. Lineage (NCBI taxonomy): Eukaryota > Metazoa > Chordata > Actinopteri > Salmoniformes > Salmonidae > Salvelinus > Salvelinus fontinalis. The sequence continues at coordinate 67,493,768 of NC_074667.1, forward strand.
ACTGAGAGAGTATTGCTAAACTGAGAGAGTATTACTAAACTGAGAGAGTGTTACTAAACTGAGAGAATATTACTAAACGGAGAGAGTATACCTATACCGAGAGTATTACTTAACTGAGGCAGTTTTACTAAACTGAGAGAGTGTTACTAGACTGAGAGAGAATTACTAAACGGAGAGAATATTACTAAACTGAGAGAGTATTACTAAACATAGAGAGTATTACTAAACCGAGAGAGTATTACTAAACTGAGGGAGTATTACTAAACTGAGAGATTATTACTAAACCGAGGGTGTATTACTAAACCGAGAGAATATTACTCAACTGAGAGAGTGTTACTAAACTGAGAGAGTGTTACTAAACTGAGAGAGTTTACTAAACTGAGAGAATATTACTAAACTGAGAGAGTATTACTAAAACCGAGGGAGTATTACTAAACTGAGAGAGTATTACTAAACCGAGGTTGTATTACTAAACGGAGGTTGTATTACTAAACCGAGAGAGTTTTACTAAACTGAGAGAGTATTACTAAACGGAGGTTGTATTACTAAACCGAGAGAGTATTGCTAAACTGAGAGAGTATTCCAAAACTGAGAGAATATTACCTGAACGGAGAGATTATTACTCAACTGAGAGAGTATAACTAAACTGAGAGAGTATTACTAAACTATGAGAGTGTTCCTAAACTGAGAGAGTATTACTAAAACCGAGGGAGTGTTACTAAACTGAGAGAGTATTACTAAACGGAGGTTGTATTACTAAACGGAGGTTGTATTACTAAAACCGAGAGAGTTTTACTAAACTGAGAGAGTGTTCCTAAACTGAGACAGTATTACTAAACTGAGAGAGTATTGCTAAACTGAGAGAGTATTGCTAAACTGAGAGAGTATTACTAAACTGAGAGAGTGTTACTAAACTGAGAGAATATTACTAAACGGAGAGAGTATACCTATACCGAGAGTATTACTTAACTGAGGCAGTTTTACTAAACTGAGAGAGTGTTACTAGACTGAGAGAGAATTACTAAACGGAGAGAATATTACTAAACTGAGAGAGTATTACTAAACATAGAGAGTATTACTAAACCGAGAGAGTATTACTAAACTGAGGGAGTATTACTAAACTGAGAGATTATTACTAAACCGAGGGTGTATTACTAAACCGAGAGAATATTACTCAACTGAGAGAGTGTTACTAAACTGAGAGAGTGTTACTAAACTGAGAGAGTTTACTAAACTGAGAGAATATTACTAAACTGAGAGAGTATTACTAAAACCGAGGGAGTATTACTAAACTGAGAGAGTATTACTAAACCGAGGTTGTATTACTAAACGGAGGTTGTATTACTAAACCGAGAGAGTTTTACTAAACTGAGAGAGTATTACTAAACGGAGGTTGTATTACTAAACCGAGAGAGTATTGCTAAACTGAGAGAGTATTCCAAAACTGAGAGAATATTACCTGAACGGAGAGATTATTACTCAACTGAGAGAGTATAACTAAACTGAGAGAGTATTACTAAACTATGAGAGTGTTCCTAAACTGAGAGAGTATTACTAAAACCGAGGGAGTGTTACTAAACTGAGAGAGTATTACTAAACGGAGGTTGTATTACTAAACGGAGGTTGTATTACTAAAACCGAGAGAGTTTTACTAAACTGAGAGAGTGTTCCTAAACTGAGACAGTATTACTAAACTGAGAGAGTATTACTAAACTGAGACAGTTTTACTAAACTGAGAGAGTGTTACTAAACTGAGGGATTATTACTAAACTGAGTGAGTGTTACTAAACTGAGAGAGTATTACTAAACAGAGTATTCCAAAACTGAGAGAATATTACTCAACTGAGAGAGTATTACTCAACTGAGAGAGCATTACTAAACCGAGAGAGTATTCCAAAACTGAGAGATTATTACTCAACTGAGATAGTATTACTAAACTGAGAGAGTATTACTAAACTGAGAGAGTATTACTAAACTGATAGAGTATTACTAAACTGAGAGAGTATTGCTAAACTGAGAGAGTATTGCTAAACTGAGAGAGTATTACTAAACTGAGAGAGTATTACTAAACTGAGAGAATATTGCTAAACGGAGAGAGTATACCTATACCGAGAGTATTACTTAACTGAGGCAGTTTTACTAAACTGAGAGAGTGTTACTAGACTGAGTGAGAATTAATAAACGGAGAGAATATTACTAAACTGAGAGAGTATTACTAAACGGAGGTTGTATTACTAAACCGAGAGAGTTTTACTAAACTGAGGGAGTATTACTAAACTGAGAGATTATTACTAAACCGAGGGAGTATTACTAAACCGAGAGAATATTACTCAACTGAGAGAGTGTTACTAAACTGAGAGAGTGTTACTAAACTGAGAGAGTTTACTAAACTGAGAGAATATTACTAAACTGAGAGAGTATTACTAAACGGAGGTTGTATTACTAAACGGAGGTTGTATTACTAAACCGAGAGAGTTTTACTAAACTGAGAGAGTATTACTAAACGGAGGTTGTATTACTAAACCGAGAGAGTATTGCTAAACTGAGAGAGTATTCCAAAACTGAGAGAATATTACCTGAACGGAGAGATTATTACTCAACTGAGAGAGTATAACTAAACTGAGAGAGTATTACTAAACTCAGAGAGTGTTCCTAAACTGAGAGAGTTTTACTAAAACCGAGGGAGTGTTACTAAACTGAGAGAGTATTACTAAACGGAGGTTGTATTACTAAACGGAGGTTGTATTACTAAACCGAGAGAGTTTTACTAAACTGAGAGAGTATTACTAAACTGAGGTTGTATTACTAAACCGAGAGAGTATTACTAAACTGAGAGAGTATTCAAAAACTGAGAGAATATTACCTGAACGGAGAGATTATTACTCAACTGAGAGAGTATTACTAAACTGAGAAATTATTACTAAACTGAGAGAATATTCCGAAACTGAGAGAATATTACTAAACCGAGAGAGTATTACTAAACTGAGAAAGTATTACTAAACTGAGAGAGTGTTCCTAAACTGAGACAGTATTACTAAACTGAGAGAGTATTACTAAACTGAGACAGTTTTACTAAACTGAGAGAGTGTTACTAAACTGAGGGATTATTACTAAACTGAGTGAGTGTTACTAAACTGAGAGAGTATTACTAAACAGAGTATTCCAAAACTGAGAGAATATTACTCAACTGAGAGAGTATTACTCAACTGAGAGAGCATTACTAAACCGAGAGAGTATTCCAAAACTGAGAGAATATTACTCAACTGAGAGAGTATTACTAAACTGAGAGAGTATTACTAAACTGAGAGAGTATTCCAAAACTGAGAGAATATTACCTGAACGGAGAGATTATTACTCAACTGAGAGAGTATTACTAAACTGAGAGAGTATTACTAAACTGAGAGAGTATTACTAAACTGAGAGAGTATTACTAAACTGAGAGACTATTGCTAAACTGAGAGAGTATTGCTAAACTGAGAGAGTATTACTAAACTGAGAGAGTGTTACTAAACTGAGAGAATATTACTAAACAGCGAGAGTATACCTATACCGAGAGTATTACTTAACTGAGGCAGTTTTACTAAACTGAGAGAGTGTTACTAGACTGAGTGAGAATTAATAAACAGAGAGAATATTACTAAAATGAGAGAGTATTACTAAACGGAGGTTGTATTACTAAACCGCGAGAGTTTTACTAAACTGAGAGAGTATTACTAAACTGAGAGATTATTACTAAACTGAGAGAATATTCCGAAACTGAGAGAATATTACTAAACCGAGAGAGTATTACTAAACTGAGAGAGTATTACTAAACTGAGAGAGTGTTCCTAAACTGAGACAGTATTACTAAACTGAGAGAGTATTCCAAAACTGAGAGAATATTACTCAACTGAGAGAGTATTACTCAACTGAGAGAGTATTACTAAACCGAGAGAGTGTTCCAAAACGGAGAGAATATTACTCAACTGAGAGAGTATTACTAAACTGAGAGAGTATTACTAAACTGAGAGAGTATTCCAAAACTGATAGAATATTACCTGAACGGAGAGATTATTACTCAACTGAGAGAGTATTACTAAACCGAGAGAGTATTACTAAACTGAGAGAGTATTACTAAACTGAGAGAGTATTGCTAAACTGAGAGAGTATTGCTAAACTGAGAGAGTATTACTAAACTGAGAGACTGTTACTAAACTGAGAGAATATTACTAAACTGAGAGAGTATACCTATACCGAGAGTATTACTTAACTGAGGGAGTTTTACTAAACTGAGAGAGTGTTACTAGACTGAGTGAGAATTACTAAACGGAGAGAGTATTACTAAACCGAGAGAGTATTACTAAACTGAGGGAGTATTACTAAACTGAGAGATTATTACTAAACTGAGAGAGTATTGCTAAACTGAGAGAGTTTTGCTAAACTGAGAGAGTATTACTAAACTGAGAGAGTGTTACTAAACTGAGAGAATATTACTAAACGGAGAGAGTATACCTATACCGGGAGTATTACTTAACTGAGGCAGTTTTACTAAACTGAGAGAGTGTTACTAGACTGAGAGAGAATTACTAAACGGAGAGAATATTACTAAACTGAGAGAGTATTACTAAACCGAGAGAGTATTACTAAACCGAGAGAGTATTACTAAACTGAGGGAGTATTACTAAACTGAGAGAGTATTACTAAACGGAGGTTGTATTACTAAACCGAGAGAGTATTGCTAAACTGAGAGAGTATTCCAAAACTGAGAGAATATTACCTGAACGGAGAGATTATTACTCAACTGAGAGAGTATAACTAAACTGAGAGAGTATTACTAAACTCAGAGAGTGTTCCTAAACTGAGAGAGTATTACTAAAACCGAGGGAGTGTTACTAAACTGAGAGAGTATTACTAAACGGAGGTTGTATTACTAAACCGAGAGAGTATTGCTAAACTGAGAGAGTATTCCAAAACTGAGAGAATATTACCTGAACGGAGAGATTATTACTCAACTGAGAGAGTATAACTAAACTGAGAGAGTATTGCTAAACTGAGAGAGTATTGCTAAACTGAGAGAGTATTGCTAAACTGAGAGAGTATTACTAAACTGAGAGAGTATTACTAAACTGAGAGAATATTGCTAAACGGAGAGAGTATACCTATACCGAGAGTATTACTTAACTGAGGCAGTTTTACTAAACTGAGAGAGTGTTACTAGACTGAGTGAGAATTAATAAACGGAGAGAATATTACTAAACTGAGAGAGTATTACTAAACGGAGGTTGTATTACTAAACCGAGAGAGTTTTACTAAACTGAGGGAGTATTACTAAACTGAGAGATTATTACTAAACCGAGGGAGTATTACTAAACCGAGAGAATATTACTCAACTGAGAGAGTGTTACTAAACTGAGAGAGTGTTACTAAACTGAGAGAGTTTACTAAACTGAGAGAATATTACTAAACTGAGAGAGTATTACTAAACGGAGGTTGTATTACTAAACGGAGGTTGTATTACTAAACCGAGAGAGTTTTACTAAACTGAGAGAGTATTACTAAACGGAGGTTGTATTACTAAACCGAGAGAGTATTGCTAAACTGAGAGAGTATTCCAAAACTGAGAGAATATTACCTGAACGGAGAGATTATTACTCAACTGAGAGAGTATAACTAAACTGAGAGAGTATTACTAAACTCAGAGAGTGTTCCTAAACTGAGAGAGTTTTACTAAAACCGAGGGAGTGTTACTAAACTGAGAGAGTATTACTAAACGGAGGTTGTATTACTAAACGGAGGTTGTATTACTAAACCGAGAGAGTTTTACTAAACTGAGAGAGTATTACTAAACTGAGGTTGTATTACTAAACCGAGAGAGTATTACTAAACTGAGAGATTATTCAAAAACTGAGAGAATATTACCTGAACGGAGAGATTATTACTCAACTGAGAGAGTATTACTAAACTGAGAAATTATTACTAAACTGAGAGAATATTCCGAAACTGAGAGAATATTACTAAACCGAGAGAGTATTACTAAACTGAGAAAGTATTACTAAACTGAGAGAGTGTTCCTAAACTGAGACAGTATTACTAAACTGAGAGAGTATTACTAAACTGAGACAGTTTTACTAAACTGAGAGAGTGTTACTAAACTGAGGGATTATTACTAAACTGAGTGAGTGTTACTAAACTGAGAGAGTATTACTAAACAGAGTATTCCAAAACTGAGAGAATATTACTCAACTGAGAGAGTATTACTCAACTGAGAGAGCATTACTAAACCGAGAGAGTATTCCAAAACTGAGAGAATATTACTCAACTGAGAGAGTATTACTAAACTGAGAGAGTATTACTAAACTGAGAGAGTATTCCAAAACTGAGAGAATATTACCTGAACGGAGAGATTATTACTCAACTGAGAGAGTATTACTAAACTGAGAGAGTATTACTAAACTGAGAGAGTATAACTAAACTGAGAGAGTATTACTAAACTGAGAGACTATTGCTAAACTGAGAGAGTATTGCTAAACTGAGAGAGTATTACTAAACTGAGAGAGTGTTACTAAACTGAGAGAATATTACTAAACAGCGAGAGTATACCTATACCGAGAGTATTACTTAACTGAGGCAGTTTTACTAAACTGAGAGAGTGTTACTAGACTGAGTGAGAATTAATAAACAGAGAGAATATTACTAAAATGAGAGAGTATTACTAAACGGAGGTTGTATTACTAAACCGCGAGAGTTTTACTAAACTGAGAGAGTATTACTAAACGGAGGTTGTATTACTAAACCGAGAGAGTATTGCTAAACTGAGAGAGTATTCCAAAACTGAGAGAATATTACCTGAACTGAGAGATTATTACTCAACTGAGAGAGTATTACTAAACTGAGAGATTATTACTAAACTGAGAGAATATTCCGAAACTGAGAGAATATTACTAAACCGAGAGAGTATTACTAAACTGAGAGAGTATTACTAAACTGAGAGAGTGTTCCTAAACTGAGACAGTATTACTAAACTGAGAGAGTATTCCAAAACTGAGAGAATATTACTCAACTGAGAGAGTATTACTCAACTGAGAGAGTATTACTAAACCGAGAGAGTGTTCCAAAACGGAGAGAATATTACTCAACTGAGAGAGTATTACTAAACTGAGAGAGTATTACTAAACTGAGAGAGTATTCCAAAACTGATAGAATATTACCTGAACGGAGAGATTATTACTCAACTGAGAGAGTATTACTAAACCGAGAGAGTATTACTAAACTGAGAGAGTATTACTAAACTGAGAGAGTATTGCTAAACTGAGAGAGTATTGCTAAACTGAGAGAGTATTACTAAACTGAGAGAGTGTTACTAAACTGAGAGAATATTACTAAACTGAGAGAGTATACCTATACCGAGAGTATTACTTAACTGAGGGAGTTTTACTAAACTGAGAGAGTGTTACTAGACTGAGTGAGAATTACTAAACGGAGAGAGTATTACTAAACCGAGAGAGTATTACTAAACTGAGGGAGTATTACTAAACTGAGAGATTATTACTAAACTGAGAGAGTATTGCTAAACTGAGAGAGTTTTGCTAAACTGAGAGAGTATTACTAAACTGAGAGAGTGTTACTAAACTGAGAGAATATTACTAAACGGAGAGAGTATACCTATACCGGGAGTATTACTTAACTGAGGCAGTTTTACTAAACTGAGAGAGTGTTACTAGACTGAGAGAGAATTACTAAACGGAGAGAATATTACTAAACTGAGAGAGTATTACTAAACCGAGAGAGTATTACTAAACCGAGAGAGTATTACTAAACTGAGGGAGTATTACTAAACTGAGAGAGTATTACTAAACGGAGGTTGTATTACTAAACCGAGAGAGTATTGCTAAACTGAGAGAGTATTCCAAAACTGAGAGAATATTACCTGAACGGAGAGATTATTACTCAACTGAGAGAGTATAACTAAACTGAGAGAGTATTACTAAACTCAGAGAGTGTTCCTAAACTGAGAGAGTATTACTAAAACCGAGGGAGTGTTACTAAACTGAGAGAGTATTACTAAACGGAGGTTGTATTACTAAACGGAGGTTGTATTACTAAACCGAGAGAGTTTTACTAAACTGAGAGAGTATTACTAAACTGAGGTTGTATTACTAAACCGAGAGAGTATTACTAAACTGAGAGAGTATTCAAAAACTGAGAGAATATTACCTGAACGGAGAGATTATTTCTCAACTGAGAGAGTATTACTAAACCGAGAGAGTATTACTAAACTGAGAAAGTATTACTAAACTGAGAGAGTGTTCCTAAACTGAGACAATATTACTAAACTGAGAGAGTATTACTAAACTGAGACAGTTTTACTAAACTGAGAGAGTGTTACTAAACTGAGAGAGTATTACTAAACTGAGAGAGTATTCCAAAACTGAGAGAATATTACCTGCACGGAGAGATTATTACTCAACTGAGAGAGTATTACTAAACTGAGAGAGTATTACTAAACTGAGAGAGTATTACTAAACAGAGTATTCCAAAACTGAGAGAATATTACTCAACTGAGAGAGTATTACTCAACTGAGAGAGCATTACTAAACCGAGAGAGTATTCCAAAACTGAGAGAATATTACTCAACTGAGAGAGTATTACTAAACTGAGAGAGTATTACTAAACTGAGAGAGTATTCCAAAACTGAGAGAATATTACCTGCACGGAGAGATTATTACTCAACTGAGAGAGTATTACTAAACTGAGAGAGTATTACTAAACTGAGAGAGTATTACTAAACTGAGAGAGTATTCCAAAACTGAGAGAATATTACCTGCACGGAGAGATTATTACTCAACTGAGAGAGTATTACTAAACTGAGAGAGTATTACTAAACTGAGAGAGTATTACTAAACTGAGAGAGTATTCCAAAACTGAGAGAATATTACTCAACTGAGAGAGTATTACTAAACTGAGAGAGTATTACTAAACTGAGAGAGTATTCCAAAACTGAGAGAATATTACCTGCACGGAGAGATTATTACTCAACTGAGAGAGTATTACTAAACTGAGAGAGTATTACTAAACTGAGAGAGTATTACTAAACTGAGAGACTATTGCTAAACTGAGAGAGTATTGCTAAACTGAGAGAGTATTACTAAACTGAGAGAGTGTTACTAAACTGAGAGAATATTACTAAACGGAGAGAGTATACCTATACCGAGAGTATTACTTAACTGAGGCAGTTTTACTAAACTGAGAGAGTGTTACTAGACTGAGTGAGAATTTCTAAACGGAGAGAATATTACTAAACTGAGAGAGTATTACTAAACGGAGGTTGTATTACTAAACCGAGAGAGTTTTACTAAACTGAGAGAGTATTACTAAACGGAGGTTGTATTACTGAACCGAGAGAGTATTGCTAAACTGAGAGAGTAATCCAAAACTGAGAGAATATTACCTGAACTGAGAGATTATTACTCAACTGAGAGAGTATTACTAAACTGAGAGATTATTACTAAACTCAGAGAGTGTTCCTAAACTGAGACAGTATTACTAAACTGAGAGAGTATTACTAAACTGAGACAGTTTTACTAAACTGAGAGAGTGTTACTAAACTGAGACAGTTTTACTAAACTGAGTGAGTGTTACTAAACTGAGAGAGTATTATTCAACTGAGAGAGTATTACTAAACCGAGAGAGTATTCCAAAACTGAGAGAATATTACTCAACTGAGAGAGTATTACTAAACTGAGAGAGTATTACTAAACTGAGAGAGTATTCCAAAACTGAGAGAATATTACCTGAACGGAGAGATTATTACTCAACTGAGAGAGTATTACTAAACTGAGAGAGTATTACTAAACTGAGAGAGTATTACTAAACTGAGAGAGTATTACTAAACTGAGAGAGTATTGCTAAACTGAGAGAGTATTGCTAAACTGAGAGAGTATTACTAAACTGAGAGAGTGTTACTAAACTGAGAGAATATTACTAAACGGAGAGAGTATACCTATACCGAGAGTATTACTTAACTGAGGCAGTTTTACTAAACTGAGAGAGTGTTACTAGACTGAGAGAGAATTACTAAATGGAAAGAATATTACTAAACTGAGAGAGTATTACTAAACCGAGAGAGTATTACTAAACCGAGAGAATATTGCTAAACTGAGGGAGTATTACTAAACTGAGAGATTATTACTAAACCGAGGGAAAATTACTAAACCGAGAGAATGTTACTCAACTGAGAGAGTGTTACTAAACTGAGAGTGTTACTAAACTGAGAGAGTTTACTAAACTGAGAGAATATTACTAAACTGAGAGAGTATTACTAAACTGAGAGAATATTACTCAACTGACAGCGTATTACTAAACTGAGAGAGTATTACTAAACTGAGAGAATATTACTAAACCGGGAGAGTATTACTAAACTGAGAGAGTATTACTAAACTGAGAGAGTGTTCCTAAACTGAGAGAGTATTACTAAACTGAGATAGTTTTCCAAAACTGAGAGAGTATTACTAAACTGAGAGAATATTACTAAACCGGGAGAGTATTACTAAACTGAGAGAGTATTACTAAACTCAGAGTGTATTACTAAAACCGAGGGAGTGTTACAAAACTGAGAGAGTATTACTAAACGGAGGTTGTATTACTACACAGAGGTTGTATTACTAAACCGAGAGAGTTTTACTAAACTGAGAGAATATTACTAAACTGAGGTTGTATTACTAAACCGAGAGAGTATTACTAAACTGAGAGAGTATTCAAAAACTGAGAGAATATTACCTGAACGGAGAGATTAATACTCAACTGAGAGAGTTTTACTGAACTGAGAGAATATTACTAAACTGAGAGAATATTCCGAAACTGAGAGAATATTACTAAACCGAGAGAGTATTACTAAACTGAGAGAGTATTACTACACTGAGAGAGTGTTCCTAAACTGAGACAGTATTACTAAACTGAGAGAGTATTACTAAACTGAGACAGTTTTACTAAACTGAGAGAGTGTTACTAAACTGAGGGATTATTACTAAACTGAGTGAGTGTTACTAAACTGAGAGAGTATTATTCAACTGAGAGAGTATTACTAAACCGAGAGAGTATTCCAAAACTGAGAGAATATTACTCAACTGAGAGAGTATTACTAAACTGAGAGAGTATTACTAAACTGAGAGAGTATTCCAAAACTGAGAGAATATTACCTGAACGGAGAGATTATTACTCAACTGAGAGAGTATTACTAAACTGAGAGAGTATTACTAAACTGAGAGAGTATTACTAAACTGAGAGAGTATTACTAAACTGAGAGAGTATTGCTAAACTGAGAGAGTATTGCTAAACTGAGAGAGTATTACTAAACTGAGAGAGTGTTACTAAACTGAGAGAATATTACTAAACGGAGAGAGTATACCTATACCGAGAGTATTACTTAACTGAGGCAGTTGTACTAAACTGAGAGAGTGTTACTAGACTGAGAGAGAATTACTAAACGGAAAGAATATTACTAAACTGAGAGAGTATTACTAAACCGAGAGAGTATTACTAAACCGAGAGAATATTGCTAAACTGAGGGAGTATTACTAAACTGAGAGATTATTACTAAACCGAGGGAGAATTACTAAACCGAGAGAATATTACTCAACTGAGAGAGTGTTACTAAACTGAGAGTGTTACTAAACTGAGAGAGTTTACTAAACTGAGAGAATATTACTAAACTGAGAGAGTATAACTAAACTGAGAGAATATTACTCAACTGACAGCGTATTACTAAACTGAGAGAGTATTACTAAACTGAGAGAATATTACTAAACCGGGAGAGTATTACTAAACTGAGAGAGTATTACTAAACTGAGAGAGTATTACTAAACTGAGAGAATATTACTAAACCGGGAGAGTATTACTAAACTGAGAGAGTATTACTAAACTCAGAGAGTGTTCCTAAACTGAGAGAGTATTACTAAAACCGAAGGAGTGTTACAAAACTGAGAGAGTATTACTAAAAGGAGGTTGTATTACTACACAGAGGTTGTATTACTAAACCGAGAGAGTTTTACTAAACTGAGAGAATATTACTAAACTGAGGTTGTATTACTAAACCGAGAGAGTATTACTAAACTGAGAGAGTATTCAAAAACTGAGAGAATATTACCTGAACGGAGAGATTATTACTCAACTGAGAGAGTTTTACTGAACTGAGAGAATATTACTAAACTGAGAGAATATTCCGAAACTGAGAGAATATTACTAAACCGAGAGAGTATTACTAAACTGAGAGAGTATTACTAAACTGAGAAAGTGTTCCTAAACTGAGACAGTATTACTAAACTGAGAGAGTATTACTAAACTGAGACAGTTTTACTAAACTGAGAGAGTGTTACTAAACTGAGGGATTATTACTAAACTGAGTGAGTGTTACTAAACTGAGAGAGTATTACTAAACTGAGAGAGTATTCCAAAACTGAGAGAATATTACTCAACTGAGAGAGTATTACTCAACTGAGAGAGTATTACTCAACTGAGAGAGTATTACTAAACCGAGAGAGTGTTCCAAAACTGAGAGAATATTACTAAACTGAGAGAGTATTACTAAACTGAGAGAGTATTACTAAACTGAGAGAGTATTCCAAAACTGAGAGAATATTACCTGCACGGAGAGATTATTTCTCAACTGAGAGAGTATTACTAAACTGAGAGAGTATTACTAAACTGAGAGAGTATTACTAAACTGAGAGAGTGTTCCTAAACTGAGACAGTATTACTAAACTGAGAGAGTATTACTAAACTGAGACAGTTTTACTAAACTGAGAGAGTGTTACTAAACTGAGGGATTATTACTAAACTGAGTGAGTGTTACTAAACTGAGAGAGTATTATTCAACTGAGAGAGTATTACTAAACCGAGAGAGTATTCCAAAACTGAGAGAATATTACTCAACTGAGAGAGTATTACTAAACTGAGAGAGTATTACTAAACTGAGAGAGTATTCCAAAACTGAGAGAATATTACCTGAACGGAGAGATTATTACTCAACTGAGAGAGTATTACTAAACTGAGAGAGTATTACTAAACTGAGAGAGTATTACTAAACTGAGAGAGTATTACTAAACTGAGAGAGTATTGCTAAACTGAGAGAGTATTGCTAAACTGAGAGAGTATTACTAAACTGAGAGAGTGTTACTAAACTGAGAGAATATTACTAAACGGAGAGAGTATACCTATACCGAGAGTATTACTTAACTGAGGCAGTTGTACTAAACTGAGAGAGTGTTACTAGACTGAGAGAGAATTACTAAACGGAAAGAATATTACTAAACTGAGAGAGTATTACTAAACCGAGAGAGTATTACTAAACCGAGAGAATATTGCTAAACTGAGGGAGTATTACTAAACTGAGAGATTATTACTAAACCGAGGGAGAATTACTAAACCGAGAGAATATTACTCAACTGAGAGAGTGTTACTAAACTGAGAGTGTTACTAAACTGAGAGAGTTTACTAAACTGAGAGAATATTACTAAACTGAGAGAGTATAACTAAACTGAGAGAATATTACTCAACTGACAGCGTATTACTAAACTGAGAGAGTATTACTAAACTGAGAGAATATTACTAAACCGGGAGAGTATTACTAAACTGAGAGAGTATTACTAAACTGAGAGAGTATTACTAAACTGAGAGAATATTACTAAACCGGGAGAGTATTACTAAACTGAGAGAGTATTACTAAACTCAGAGAGTGTTCCTAAACTGAGAGAGTATTACTAAAACCGAAGGAGTGTTACAAAACTGAGAGAGTATTACTAAAAGGAGGTTGTATTACTACACAGAGGTTGTATTACTAAACCGAGAGAGTTTTACTAAACTGAGAGAATATTACTAAACTGAGGTTGTATTACTAAACCGAGAGAGTATTACTAAACTGAGAGAGTATTCAAAAACTGAGAGAATATTACCTGAACGGAGAGATTATTACTCAACTGAGAGAGTTTTACTGAACTGAGAGAATATTACTAAACTGAGAGAATATTCCGAAACTGAGAGAATATTACTAAACCGAGGGAGTATTACTAAACTGAGAGAGTATTACTAAACTGAGAAAGTGTTCCTAAACTGAGACAGTATTACTAAACTGAGAGAGTATTACTAAACTGAGACAGTTTTACTAAACTGAGAGAGTGTTACTAAACTGAGGGATTATTACTAAACTGAGTGAGTGTTACTAAACTGAGAGAGTATTACTAAACTGAGAGAGTATTCCAAAACTGAGAGAATATTACTCAACTGAGAGAGTATTACTCAACTGAGAGAGTATTACTCAACTGAGAGAGTATTACTAAACCGAGAGAGTGTTCCAAAACTGAGAGAATATTACTAAACTGAGAGAGTATTACTAAACTGAGAGAGTATTACTAAACTGAGAGAGTATTCCAAAACTGAGAGAATATTACCTGCACGGAGAGATTATTTCTCAACTGAGAGAGTATTACTAAACTGAGAGAGTATTACTAAACTGAGAGAGTATTACTAAACTGAGAGAGTATTACTCAACTGAGAGAGTATTACTCAACTGAGAGAGTATTACTAAACCGAGAGAGTGTTCCAAAACTGAGAGAATATTACTAAACTGAGAGAGTATTACTAAACTGAGAGAGTATTACTAAACTGAGAGAGTATTGCTAAACTGAGAGAGTATTGCTAAACTGAGAGAGTATTACTAAACTGAGAGAGTGTTACTAAACTGAGAGAATATTACTAAACCGAGAGAGTATTACTAAACCGAGAGAGTATTTCTAAACTGAGGGAGTATTACTAAACTGAGAGATTATTACTAAACCGAGGGAGTATTACTAAACCGAGAGAATATTACTCAACTGAGAGAGTGTTACTAAACTGAGAGAGTGTTACTAAACTGAGAGAGTTTACTAAACTGAGAGAATATTACTAAACTGAGAGAGTATTACTAAACGGAGGTTGTATTACTAAACGGAGGTTGTATTACTAAACCGAGAGAGTTTTACTAAACTGAGAGAGTATTACTAAACGGAGGTTGTATTACTAAACCGAGAGAGTATTGCTAAACTGAGAGAGTATTCCAAAACTGAGAGAATATTACCTGAACGGAGAGATTATCACTCAACTGAGAGAGTATAACTAAACTGAGAGAGTATTACTAAACTCAGAGAGTGTTCCTAAACTGAGAGAGTATTACTAAAACCGAGGGAGTGTTACTAAACTGAGAGAGTATTACTAAACGGAGGTTGTATTACTAAACGGAGGTTGTATTACTAAACCGAGAGAGTTTTACTAAACTGAGAGAGTATTACTAAACTGAGGTTGTATTACTAAACCGAGAGAGTATTACTAAACTGAGAGAGTATTCAATAACTGAGAGAATATTACCTGAACGGAGAGATTATTACTCAACTGAGAGAGTATTACTAAACTGAGAAATTATTACTAAACTGAGAGAATATTCCGAAACTGAGAGAATATTACTAAACCGAGAGAGTATTACTAAACTGAGAGAGTATTGCTAAACTGAGAGAGTATTGCTAAACTGAGAGAGTATTACTAAACTGAGAGAGTATTACTAAACTGAGAGAATATTACTAAACTGAGAGAGTATTACTAAACGGAGGTTGTATTACTAAACGGAGGTTGTATTACTAAACCGAGAGAGTTTTACTAAACTGAGAGAGTATTACTAAACGGAGGTTGTATTACTAAACCGAGAGAGTATTGCTAAACTGAGAGAGTATTCCAAAACTGAGAGAATATTACCTGAACGGAGAGATTATCACTCAACTGAGAGAGTATAACTAAGCTGAGAGAGTATTACTAAACTCAGAGAGTGTTCCTAAACTGAGAGAGTATTACTAAAACCGAGGGAGTGTTACTAAACTGAGAGAGTATTACTAAACGGAGGTTGTATTACTAAACGGAGGTTGTATTACTAAACCGAGAGAGTTTTCCTAAACTGAGAGAGTATTACTAAACTGAGGTTGTATTACTAAACCGAGAGAGTATTACTAAACTGAGAGAGTATTCAATAACTGAGAGAATATTACCTGAACGGAGAGATTATTACTCAACTGAGAGAGTATTACTAAACTGAGAAATTATTACTAAACTGAGAGAATATTTCGAAACTGAGAGAATATTACTAAACCGAGAGAGTATTACTAAACTGAGAAAGTATTACTAAACTGAGAGAGTGTTCCTAAACTGAGACAGTATTACTAAACTGAGAGAGTATTACTAAACTGAGACAGTTTTACTAAACTGAGAGAGTGTTACTAAACTGAGGGATTATTACTAAACTGAGTGAGTGTTACTAAACTGAGAGAGTATTACTAAACAGAGTATTCCAAAACTGAGAGAATATTACTCAACTGAGAGAGTATTACTCAACTGAGAGAGCATTACTAAACCGAGAGAGTATTCCAAAACTGAGAGATTATTACTCAACTGAGAGAGTATTACTAAACTGAGAGAGAATTACTAAACTGAGAGAGTATTACTAAACTGATAGAGTATTACTAAACTGAGAGAGTATTGCTAAACTGAGAGAGTATTGCTAAACTGAGAGAGTATTACTAAACTGAGAGAGTATTACTAAACTGAGAGAATATTGCTAAACGGAGAGAGTATACCTATACCGAGAGTATTACTTAACTGAGGCAGTTTTACTAAGCTGAGAGAGTGTTACTAGACTGAGTGAGAATTAATAAACGGAGAGAATATTACTAAACTGAGAGAGTATTACTAAACGGAGGTTGTATTACTAAACCGAGAGAGTTTTACTAAACTGAGGGAGTATTACTAAACTGAGAGATTATTACTAAACCGAGGGAGTATTACTAAACCGAGAGAATATTACTCAACTGAGAGAGTGTTACTAAACTGAGAGAGTGTTACTAAACTGAGAGAGTTTACTAAACTGAGAGAATATTACTAAACTGAGAGAGTATTACTAAACGGAGGTTGTATTACTAAACGGAGGTTGTATTACTAAACCGAGAGAGTTTTACTAAACTGAGAGAGTATTACTAAACGGAGGTTGTATTACTAAACCGAGAGAGTATTGCTAAACTGAGAGAGTATTCCAAAACTGAGAGAATATTACTAAACTGAGACAGTTTTACTAAACTGAGAGAGTGTTACTAAACTGAGGGATTATTACTAAACTGAGTGAGTGTTACTAAACTGAGAGAGTATTACTAAACAGAGTATTCCAAAACTGAGAGAATATTACTCAACTGAGAGAGTATTACTCAACTGAGAGAGCATTACTAAACCGAGAGAGTATTCCAAAACTGAGAGATTATTACTCAACTGAGAGAGTATTACTAAACTGAGAGAGTATTACTAAACTGAGAGAGTATTACTAAACTGATAGAGTATTACTAAACTGAGAGAGTATTGCTAAACTGAGAGAGTATTGCTAAACTGAGAGAGTATTAATAAACTGAGAGAGTATTACTAAACTGAGAGAATATTGCTAAACGGAGAGAGTATACCTATACCGAGAGTATTACTTAACTGAGGCAGTTTTACTAAACTGAGAGAGTGTTACTAGACTGAGTGAGAATTAATAAACGGAGAGAATATTACTAAACTGAGAGAGTATTACTAAACGGAGGTTGTATTACTAAACCGAGAGAGTTTTACTAAACTGAGGGAGTATTACTAAACTGAGAGATTATTACTAAACCGAGGGAGTATTACTAAACCGAGAGAATATTACTCAACTGAGAGAGTGTTACTAAACTGAGAGAGTGTTACTAAACTGAGAGAGTTTACTAAACTGAGAGAATATTACTAAACTGAGAGAGTATTACTAAACGGAGGTTGTATTACTAAACGGAGGTTGTATTACTAAACCGAGAGAGTTTTACTAAACTGAGAGAGTATTACTAAACGGAGGTTGTATTACTAAACCGAGAGAGTATTGCTAAACTGAGAGAGTATTCCAAAACTGAGAGAATATTACCTGAACGGAGAGATTATTACTCAACTGAGAGAGTATAACTAAAATGAGAGAGTATTACTAAACTCAGAGAGTGTTCCTAAACTGAGAGAGTATTACTAAACGGAGGTTGTATTACTAAACCGAGAGAGTATTGCTAAACTGAGAGAGTATTACTAAACGGAGGTTGTATTACTAAACCGAGAGAGTATTGCTAAACTGAGAGAGTATTCCAAAACTGAGAGAATATTACCTGAACGGAGAGATTATTACTCAACTGAGAGAGTATAACTAAACTGAGAGAGTATTACTAAACTATGAGAGTGTTCCTAAACTGAGAGAGTATTACTAAAACCGAGGGAGTGTTACTAAACTGAGAGAGTATTACTAAACGGAGGTTGTATTACTAAACGGAGGTTGTATTACTAAAACCGAGAGAGTTTTACTAAACTGAGAGAGTGTTCCTAAACTGAGACAGTATTACTAAACTGAGAGAGTATTACTAAACTGAGACAGTTTTACTAAACTGAGAGAGTGTTACTAAACTGAGGGATTATTACTAAACTGAGTGAGTGTTACTAAACTGAGAGAGTATTACTAAACAGAGTATTCCAAAACTGAGAGAATATTACTCAACTGAGAGAGTATTACTCAACTGAGAGAGCATTACTAAACCGAGAGAGTATTCCAAAACTGAGAGATTATTACTCAACTGAGATAGTATTACTAAACTGAGAGAGTATTACTAAACTGAGAGAGTATTACTAAACTGATAGAGTATTACTAAACTGAGAGAGTATTGCTAAACTGAGAGAGTATTGCTAAACTGAGAGAGTATTACTAAACTGAGAGAGTATTACTAAACTGAGAGAATATTGCTAAACGGAGAGAGTATACCTATACCGAGAGTATTACTTAACTGAGGCAGTTTTACTAAACTGAGAGAGTGTTACTAGACTGAGTGAGAATTAATAAACGGAGAGAATATTACTAAACTGAGAGAGTATTACTAAACGGAGGTTGTATTACTAAACCGAGAGAGTTTTACTAAACTGAGGGAGTATTACTAAACTGAGAGATTATTACTAAACCGAGGGAGTATTACTAAACCGAGAGAATATTACTCAACTGAGAGAGTGTTACTAAACTGAGAGAGTGTTACTAAACTGAGAGAGTTTACTAAACTGAGAGAATATTACTAAACTGAGAGAGTATTACTAAACGGAGGTTGTATTACTAAACGGAGGTTGTATTACTAAACCGAGAGAGTTTTACTAAACTGAGAGAGTATTACTAAACGGAGGTTGTATTACTAAACCGAGAGAGTATTGCTAAACTGAGAGAGTATTCCAAAACTGAGAGAATATTACCTGAACGGAGAGATTATTACTCAACTGAGAGAGTATAACTAAACTGAGAGAATATTACTAAACTCAGAGAGTGTTCCTAAACTGAGAGAGTTTTACTAAAACCGAGGGAGTGTTACTAAACTGAGAGAGTATTACTAAACGGAGGTTGTATTACTAAACGGAGGTTGTATTACTAAACCGAGAGAGTTTTACTAAACTGAGAGAGTATTACTAAACTGAGGTTGTATTACTAAACCGAGAGAGTATTACTAAACTGAGAGAGTATTCAAAAACTGAGAGAATATTACCTGAACGGAGAGATTATTACTCAACTGAGAGAGTATTACTAAACTGAGAAATTATTACTAAACTGAGAGAATATTCCGAAACTGAGAGAATATTACTAAACCGAGAGAGTATTACTAAACTGAGAAAGTATTACTAAACTGAGAGAGTGTTCCTAAACTGAGACAGTATTACTAAACTGAGAGAGTATTACTAAACTGAGACAGTTTTACTAAACTGAGAGAGTGTTACTAAACTGAGGGATTATTACTAAACTGAGTGAGTGTTACTAAACTGAGAGAGTATTACTAAACAGAGTATTCCAAAACTGAGAGAATATTACTCAACTGAGAGAGTATTACTCAACTGAGAGAGCATTACTAAACCGAGAGAGTATTCCAAAACTGAGAGAATATTACTCAACTGAGAGAGTATTACTAAACTGAGAGAGTATTACTAAACTGAGAGAGTATTCCAAAACTGAGAGAATATTACCTGAACGGAGAGATTATTACTCAACTGAGAGAGTATTACTAAACTGAGAGAGTATTACTAAACTGAGAGAGTATTACTAAACTGAGAGAGTATTACTAAACTGAGAGACTATTGCTAAACTGAGAGAGTATTGCTAAACTGAGAGAGTATTACTAAACTGAGAGAGTGTTACTAAACTGAGAGAATATTACTAAACAGCGAGAGTATACCTATACCGAGAGTATTACTTAACTGAGGCAGTTTTACTAAACTGAGAGAGTGTTACTAGACTGAGTGAGAATTAATAAACAGAGAGAATATTACTAAAATGAGAGAGTATTACTAAACGGAGGTTGTATTACTAAACCGCGAGAGTTTTACTAAACTGAGAGAGTATTACTAAACTGAGAGATTATTACTAAACTGAGAGAATATTCCGAAACTGAGAGAATATTACTAAACCGAGAGAGTATTACTAAACTGAGAGAGTATTACTAAACTGAGAGAGTGTTCCTAAACTGAGACAGTATTACTAAACTGAGAGAGTATTCCAAAACTGAGAGAATATTACTCAACTGAGAGAGTATTACTCAACTGAGAGAGTATTACTAAACCGAGAGAGTGTTCCAAAACGGAGAGAATATTACTCAACTGAGAGAGTATTACTAAACTGAGAGAGTATTACTAAACTGAGAGAGTATTCCAAAACTGATAGAATATTACCTGAACGGAGAGATTATTACTCAACTGAGAGAGTATTACTAAACCGAGAGAGTATTACTAAACTGAGAGAGTATTACTAAACTGAGAGAGTATTGCTAAACTGAGAGAGTATTGCTAAACTGAGAGAGTATTACTAAACTGAGAGACTGTTACTAAACTGAGAGAATATTACTAAACTGAGAGAGTATACCTATACCGAGAGTATTACTTAACTGAGGGAGTTTTACTAAACTGAGAGAGTGTTACTAGACTGAGTGAGAATTACTAAACGGAGAGAGTATTACTAAACCGAGAGAGTATTACTAAACTGAGGGAGTATTACTAAACTGAGAGATTATTACTAAACTGAGAGTGTATTGCTAAACTGAGAGAGTTTTGCTAAACTGAGAGAGTATTACTAAACTGAGAGAGTGTTACTAAACTGAGAGAATATTACTAAACGGAGAGAGTATACCTATACCGGGAGTATTACTTAACTGAGGCAGTTTTACTAAACTGAGAGAGTGTTACTAGACTGAGAGAGAATTACTAAACGGAGAGAATATTACTAAACTGAGAGAGTATTACTAAACCGAGAGAGTATTACTAAACCGAGAGAGTATTACTAAACTGAGGGAGTATTACTAAACTGAGAGAGTATTACTAAACGGAGGTTGTATTACTAAACCGAGAGAGTATTGCTAAACTGAGAGAGTATTCCAAAACTGAGAGAATATTACCTGAACGGAGAGATTATTACTCAACTGAGAGAGTATAACTAAACTGAGAGAGTATTACTAAACTCAGAGAGTGTTCCTAAACTGAGAGAGTATTACTAAAACCGAGGGAGTGTTACTAAACTGAGAGAGTATTACTAAACGGAGGTTGTATTACTAAACCGAGAGAGTATTGCTAAACTGAGAGAGTATTCCAAAACTGAGAGAATATTACCTGAACGGAGAGATTATTACTCAACTGAGAGAGTATAACTAAACTGAGAGAGTATTACTAAACTGAGAGAGTATTGCTAAACTGAGAGAGTATTGCTAAACTGAGAGAGTATTACTAAACTGAGAGAGTATTACTAAACTGAGAGAATATTGCTAAACGGAGAGAGTATACCTATACCGAGAGTATTACTTAACTGAGGCAGTTTTACTAAACTGAGAGAGTGTTACTAGACTGAGTGAGAATTAATAAACGGAGAGAATATTACTAAACTGAGAGAGTATTACTAAACGGAGGTTGTATTACTAAACCGAGAGAGTTTTACTAAACTGAGGGAGTATTACTAAACTGAGAGATTATTACTAAACCGAGGGAGTATTACTAAACCGAGAGAATATTACTCAACTGAGAGAGTGTTACTAAACTGAGAGAGTGTTACTAAACTGAGAGAGTTTACTAAACTGAGAGAATATTACTAAACTGAGAGAGTATTACTAAACGGAGGTTGTATTACTAAACGGAGGTTGTATTACTAAACCGAGAGAGTTTTACTAAACTGAGAGAGTATTACTAAACGGAGGTTGTATTACTAAACCGAGAGAGTATTGCTAAACTGAGAGAGTATTCCAAAACTGAGAGAATATTACCTGAACGGAGAGATTATTACTCAACTGAGAGAGTATAACTAAACTGAGAGAGTATTACTAAACTCAGAGAGTGTTCCTAAACTGAGAGAGTTTTACTAAAACCGAGGGAGTGTTACTAAACTGAGAGAGTATTACTAAACGGAGGTTGTATTACTAAACGGAGGTTGTATTACTAAACCGAGAGAGTTTTACTAAACTGAGAGAGTATTACTAAACTGAGGTTGTATTACTAAACCGAGAGAGTATTACTAAACTGAGAGATTATTCAAAAACTGAGAGAATATTACCTGAACGGAGAGATTATTACTCAACTGAGAGAGTATTACTAAACTGAGAAATTATTACTAAACTGAGAGAATATTCCGAAACTGAGAGAATATTACTAAACCGAGAGAGTATTACTAAACTGAGAAAGTATTACTAAACTGAGAGAGTGTTCCTAAACTGAGACAGTATTACTAAACTGAGAGAGTATTACTAAACTGAGACAGTTTTACTAAACTGAGAGAGTGTTACTAAACTGAGGGATTATTACTAAACTGAGTGAGTGTTACTAAACTGAGAGAGTATTACTAAACAGAGTATTCCAAAACTGAGAGAATATTACTCAACTGAGAGAGTATTACTCAACTGAGAGAGCATTACTAAACCGAGAGAGTATTCCAAAACTGAGAGAATATTACTCAACTGAGAGAGTATTACTAAACTGAGAGAGTATTACTAAACTGAGAGAGTATTCCAAAACTGAGAGAATATTACCTGAACGGAGAGATTATTACTCAACTGAGAGAGTATTACTAAACTGAGAGAGTATTACTAAACTGAGAGAGTATAACTAAACTGAGAGAGTATTACTAAACTGAGAGACTATTGCTAAACTGAGAGAGTATTGCTAAACTGAGAGAGTATTACTAAACTGAGAGAGTGTTACTAAACTGAGAGAATATTACTAAACAGCGAGAGTATACCTATACCGAGAGTATTACTTAACTGAGGCAGTTTTACTAAACTGAGAGAGTGTTACTAGACTGAGTGAGAATTAATAAACAGAGAGAATATTACTAAAATGAGAGAGTATTACTAAACGGAGGTTGTATTACTAAACCGCGAGAGTTTTACTAAACTGAGAGAGTATTACTAAACGGAGGTTGTATTACTAAACCGAGAGAGTATTGCTAAACTGAGAGAGTATTCCAAAACTGAGAGAATATTACCTGAACTGAGAGATTATTACTCAACTGAGAGAGTATTACTAAACTGAGAGATTATTACTAAACTGAGAGAATATTCCGAAACTGAGAGAATATTACTAAACCGAGAGAGTATTACTAAACTGAGAGAGTATTACTAAACTGAGAGAGTGTTCCTAAACTGAGACAGTATTACTAAACTGAGAGAGTATTCCAAAACTGAGAGAATATTACTCAACTGAGAGAGTATTACTCAACTGAGAGAGTATTACTAAACCGAGAGAGTGTTCCAAAACGGAGAGAATATTACTCAACTGAGAGAGTATTACTAAACTGAGAGAGTATTACTAAACTGAGAGAGTATTCCAAAACTGATAGAATATTACCTGAACGGAGGGATTATTACTCAACTGAGAGAGTATTACTAAACCGAGAGAGTATTACTAAACTGAGAGAGTATTACTAAACTGAGAGAGTATTGCTAAACTGAGAGAGTATTGCTAAACTGAGAGAGTATTACTAAACTGAGAGAGTGTTACTAAACTGAGAGAATATTACTAAACTGAGAGAGTATACCTATACCGAGAGTATTACTTAACTGAGGGAGTTTTACTAAACTGAGAGAGTGTTACTAGACTGAGTGAGAATTACTAAACGGAGAGAGTATTACTAAACCGAGAGAGTATTACTAAACTGAGGGAGTATTACTAAACTGAGAGATTATTACTAAACTGAGAGAGTATTGCTAAACTGAGAGAGTTTTGCTAAACTGAGAGAGTATTACTAAACTGAGAGAGTGTTACTAAACTGAGAGAATATTACTAAACGGAGAGAGTATACCTATACCGGGAGTATTACTTAACTGAGGCAGTTTTACTAAACTGAGAGAGTGTTACTAGACTGAGAGAGAATTACTAAACGGAGAGAATATTACTAAACTGAGAGAGTATTACTAAACCGAGAGAGTATTACTAAACCGAGAGAGTATTACTAAACTGAGGGAGTATTACTAAACTGAGAGAGTATTACTAAACGGAGGTTGTATTACTAAACCGAGAGAGTATTGCTAAACTGAGAGAGTATTCCAAAACTGAGAGAATATTACCTGAACGGAGAGATTATTACTCAACTGAGAGAGTATAACTAAACTGAGAGAGTATTACTAAACTCAGAGAGTGTTCCTAAACTGAGAGAGTATTACTAAAACCGAGGGAGTGTTACTAAACTGAGAGAGTATTACTAAACGGAGGTTGTATTACTAAACGGAGGTTGTATTACTAAACCGAGAGAGTTTTACTAAACTGAGAGAGTATTACTAAACTGAGGTTGTATTACTAAACCGAGAGAGTATTACTAAACTGAGAGAGTATTCAAAAACTGAGAGAATATTACCTGAACGGAGAGATTATTTCTCAACTGAGAGAGTATTACTAAACCGAGAGAGTATTACTAAACTGAGAAAGTATTACTAAACTGAGAGAGTGTTCCTAAACTGAGACAATATTACTAAACTGAGAGAGTATTACTAAACTGAGACAGTTTTACTAAACTGAGAGAGTGTTACTAAACTGAGAGAGTATTACTAAACTGAGAGAGTATTCCAAAACTGAGAGAATATTACCTGCACGGAGAGATTATTACTCAACTGAGAGAGTATTACTAAACTGAGAGAGTATTACTAAACTGAGAGAGTATTACTAAACAGAGTATTCCAAAACTGAGAGAATATTACTCAACTGAGAGAGTATTACTCAACTGAGAGAGCATTACTAAACCGAGAGAGTATTCCAAAACTGAGAGAATATTACTCAACTGAGAGAGTATTACTAAACTGAGAGAGTATTACTAAACTGAGAGAGTATTCCAAAACTGAGAGAATATTACCTGCACGGAGAGATTATTACTCAACTGAGAGAGTATTACTAAACTGAGAGAGTATTACTAAACTGAGAGAGTATTACTAAACTGAGAGAGTATTCCAAAACTGAGAGAATATTACCTGCACGGAGAGATTATTACTCAACTGAGAGAGTATTACTAAACTGAGAGAGTATTACTAAACTGAGAGAGTATTACTAAACTGAGAGAGTATTCCAAAACTGAGAGAATATTACTCAACTGAGAGAGTATTACTAAACTGAGAGAGTATTACTAAACTGAGAGAGTATTCCAAAACTGAGAGAATATTACCTGCACGGAGAGATTATTACTCAACTGAGAGAGTATTACTAAACTGAGAGAGTATTACTAAACTGAGAGAGTATTACTAAACTGAGAGAGTATTACTAAACTGAGAGACTATTGCTAAACTGAGAGAGTATTGCTAAACTGAGAGAGTATTACTAAACTGAGAGAGTGTTACTAAACTGAGAGAATATTACTAAACGGAGAGAGTATACCTATACCGAGAGTATTACTTAACTGAGGCAGTTTTACTAAACTGAGAGAGTGTTACTAGACTGAGTGAGAATTTCTAAACGGAGAGAATATTACTAAACTGAGAGAGTATTACTAAACGGAGGTTGTATTACTAAACCGAGAGAGTTTTACTAAACTGAGAGAGTATTACTAAACGGAGGTTGTATTACTGAACCGAGAGAGTATTGCTAAACTGAGAGAGTAATCCAAAACTGAGAGAATATTACCTGAACTGAGAGATTATTACTCAACTGAGAGAGTATTACTAAACTGAGAGATTATTACTAAACTCAGAGAGTGTTCCTAAACTGAGACAGTATTACTAAACTGAGAGAGTATTACTAAACTGAGACAGTTTTACTAAACTGAGAGAGTGTTACTAAACTGAGACAGTTTTACTAAACTGAGTGAGTGTTACTAAACTGAGAGAGTATTATTCAACTGAGAGAGTATTACTAAACCGAGAGAGTATTCCAAAACTGAGAGAATATTACTCAACTGAGAGAGTATTACTAAACTGAGAGAGTATTACTAAACTGAGAGAGTATTCCAAAACTGAGAGAATATTACCTGAACGGAGAGATTATTACTCAACTGAGAGAGTATTACTAAACTGAGAGAGTATTACTAAACTGAGAGAGTATTACTAAACTGAGAGAGTATTACTAAACTGAGAGAGTATTGCTAAACTGAGAGAGTATTGCTAAACTGAGAGAGTATTACTAAACTGAGAGAGTGTTACTAAACTGAGAGAATATTACTAAACGGAGAGAGTATACCTATACCGAGAGTATTACTTAACTGAGGCAGTTTTACTAAACTGAGAGAGTGTTACTAGACTGAGAGAGAATTACTAAATGGAAAGAATATTACTAAACTGAGAGAGTATTACTAAACCGAGAGAGTATTACTAAACCGAGAGAATATTGCTAAACTGAGGGAGTATTACTAAACTGAGAGATTATTACTAAACCGAGGGAAAATTACTAAACCGAGAGAATGTTACTCAACTGAGAGAGTGTTACTAAACTGAGAGTGTTACTAAACTGAGAGAGTTTACTAAACTGAGAGAATATTACTAAACTGAGAGAGTATTACTAAACTGAGAGAATATTACTCAACTGACAGCGTATTACTAAACTGAGAGAGTATTACTAAACTGAGAGAATATTACTAAACCGGGAGAGTATTACTAAACTGAGAGAGTATTACTAAACTGAGAGAGTGTTCCTAAACTGAGAGAGTATTACTAAACTGAGATAGTTTTCCAAAACTGAGAGAGTATTACTAAACTGAGAGAATATTACTAAACCGGGAGAGTATTACTAAACTGAGAGAGTATTACTAAACTCAGAGTGTATTACTAAAACCGAGGGAGTGTTACAAAACTGAGAGAGTATTACTAAACGGAGGTTGTATTACTACACAGAGGTTGTATTACTAAACCGAGAGAGTTTTACTAAACTGAGAGAATATTACTAAACTGAGGTTGTATTACTAAACCGAGAGAGTATTACTAAACTGAGAGAGTATTCAAAAACTGAGAGAATATTACCTGAACGGAGAGATTAATACTCAACTGAGAGAGTTTTACTGAACTGAGAGAATATTACTAAACTGAGAGAATATTCCGAAACTGAGAGAATATTACTAAACCGAGAGAGTATTACTAAACTGAGAGAGTATTACTACACTGAGAGAGTGTTCCTAAACTGAGACAGTATTACTAAACTGAGAGAGTATTACTAAACTGAGACAGTTTTACTAAACTGAGAGAGTGTTACTAAACTGAGGGATTATTACTAAACTGAGTGAGTGTTACTAAACTGAGAGAGTATTATTCAACTGAGAGAGTATTACTAAACCGAGAGAGTATTCCAAAACTGAGAGAATATTACTCAACTGAGAGAGTATTAGTAAACTGAGGGAGTATTACTAAACTGAGAGAGTATTCCAAAACTGAGAGAATATTACCTGAACGGAGAGAGTATTACTAAACTGAGAGAGTATTACTAAACTGAGAGAGTATTACTAAACTGAGAGAGTATTACTAAACTGAGAGAGTATTGCTAAACTGAGAGAGTATTGCTAAACTGAGAGAGTATTACTAAACTGAGAGTGTGTTACTAAACTGAGAGAATATTACTAAACGGAGAGAGTATACCTATACCGAGAGTATTACTTAACTGAGGCAGTTGTACTAAACTGAGAGAGTGTTACTAGACTGAGAGAGAATTACTAAACGGAAAGAATATTACTAAACTGAGAGAGTATTACTAAACCGAGAGAGTATTACTAAACCGAGAGAATATTGCTAAACTGAGGGAGTATTACTAAACTGAGAGATTATTACTAAACCGAGGGAGAATTACTAAACCGAGAGAATATTACTCAACTGAGAGAGTGTTACTAAACTGAGAGTGTTACTAAACTGAGAGAGTTTACTAAACTGAGAGAATATTACTAAACTGAGAGAGTATAACTAAACTGAGAGAATATTACTCAACTGACAGCGTATTACTAAACTGAGAGAGTATTACTAAACTGAGAGAATATTACTAAACCGGGAGAGTATTACTAAACTGAGAGAGTATTACTAAACTGAGAGAGTATTACTAAACTGAGAGAATATTACTAAACCGGGAGAGTATTACTAAACTGAGAGAGTATTACTAAACTCAGAGAGTGTTCCTAAACTGAGAGAGTATTACTAAAACCGAAGGAGTGTTACAAAACTGAGAGAGTATTACTAAAAGGAGGTTGTATTACTACACAGAGGTTGTATTACTAAACCGAGAGAGTTTTACTAAACTGAGAGAATATTACTAAACTGAGGTTGTATTACTAAACCGAGAGAGTATTACTAAACTGAGAGAGTATTCAAAAACTGAGAGAATATTACCTGAACGGAGAGATTATTACTCAACTGAGAGAGTTTTACTGAACTGAGAGAATATTACTAAACTGAGAGAATATTCCGAAACTGAGAGAATATTACTAAACCGAGAGAGTATTACTAAACTGAGAGAGTATTACTAAACTGAGAAAGTGTTCCTAAACTGAGACAGTATTACTAAACTGAGAGAGTATTACTAAACTGAGACAGTTTTACTAAACTGAGAGAGTGTTACTAAACTGAGGGATTATTACTAAACTGAGTGAGTGTTACTAAACTGAGAGAGTATTACTAAACTGAGAGAGTATTCCAAAACTGAGAGAATATTACTCAACTGAGAGAGTATTACTCAACTGAGAGAGTATTACTCAACTGAGAGAGTATTACTAAACCGAGAGAGTGTTCCAAAACTGAGAGAATATTACTAAACTGAGAGAGTATTACTAAACTGAGAGAGTATTACTAAACTGAGAGAGTATTCCAAAACTGAGAGAACATTACCTGCACGGAGAGATTATTTCTCAACTGAGAGAGTATTACTAAACTGAGAGAGTATTACTAAACTGAGAGAGTATTACTAAACTGAGAGAGTATTACTCAACTGAGAGAGTATTACTCAACTGAGAGAGTATTACTAAACCGAGAGAGTGTTCCAAAACTGAGAGAATATTACTAAACTGAGAGAGTATTACTAAACTGAGAGAGTATTACTAAACTGAGAGAGTATTGCTAAACTGAGAGAGTATTGCTAAACTGAGAGAGTATTACTAAACTGAGAGAGTATTACTAAACTGAGAGAGTATTACTAAACTGAGAGAGTGTTCCTAAACTGAGACAGTATTACTAAACTGAGAGAGTATTACTAAACTGAGACAGTTTTACTAAACTGAGAGAGTGTTACTAAACTGAGGGATTATTACTAAACTGAGTGAGTGTTACTAAACTGAGAGAGTATTATTCAACTGAGAGAGTATTACTAAACCGAGAGAGTATTCCAAAACTGAGAGAATATTACTCAACTGAGAGAGTATTACTAAACTGAGAGAGTATTACTAAACTGAGAGAGTATTCCAAAACTGAGAGAATATTACCTGAACGGAGAGATTATTACTCAACTGAGAGAGTATTACTAAACTGAGAGAGTATTACTAAACTGAGAGAGTATTACTAAACTGAGAGAGTATTACTAAACTGAGAGAGTATTGCTAAACTGAGAGAGTATTGCTAAACTGAGAGAGTATTACTAAACTGAGAGAGTGTTACTAAACTGAGAGAATATTACTAAACGGAGAGAGTATACCTATACCGAGAGTATTACTTAACTGAGGCAGTTGTACTAAACTGAGAGAGTGTTACTAGACTGAGAGAGAATTACTAAACGGAAAGAATATTACTAAACTGAGAGAGTATTACTAAACCGAGAGAGTATTACTAAACCGAGAGAATATTGCTAAACTGAGGGAGTATTACTAAACTGAGAGATTATTACTAAACCGAGGGAGAATTACTAAACCGAGAGAATATTACTCAACTGAGAGAGTGTTACTAAACTGAGAGTGTTACTAAACTGAGAGAGTTTACTAAACTGAGAGAATATTACTAAACTGAGAGAGTATAACTAAACTGAGAGAATATTACTCAACTGACAGCGTATTACTAAACTGAGAGAGTATTACTAAACTGAGAGAATATTACTAAACCGGGAGAGTATTACTAAACTGAGAGAGTATTACTAAACTGAGAGAGTATTACTAAACTGAGAGAATATTACTAAACCGGGAGAGTATTACTAAACTGAGAGAGTATTACTAAACTCAGAGAGTGTTCCTAAACTGAGAGAGTATTACTAAAACCGAAGGAGTGTTACAAAACTGAGAGAGTATTACTAAAAGGAGGTTGTATTACTACACAGAGGTTGTATTACTAAACCGAGAGAGTTTTACTAAACTGAGAGAATATTACTAAACTGAGGTTGTATTACTAAACCGAGAGAGTATTACTAAACTGAGAGAGTATTCAAAAACTGAGAGAATATTACCTGAACGGAGAGATTATTACTCAACTGAGAGAGTTTTACTGAACTGAGAGAATATTACTAAACTGAGAGAATATTCCGAAACTGAGAGAATATTACTAAACCGAGGGAGTATTACTAAACTGAGAGAGTATTACTAAACTGAGAAAGTGTTCCTAAACTGAGACAGTATTACTAAACTGAGAGAGTATTACTAAACTGAGACAGTTTTACTAAACTGAGAGAGTGTTACTAAACTGAGGGATTATTACTAAACTGAGTGAGTGTTACTAAACTGAGAGAGTATTACTAAACTGAGAGAGTATTCCAAAACTGAGAGAATATTACTCAACTGAGAGAGTATTACTCAACTGAGAGAGGATTACTCAACTGAGAGAGTATTACTAAACCGAGAGAGTGTTCCAAAACTGAGAGAATATTACTAAACTGAGAGAGTATTACTAAACTGAGAGAGTATTACTAAACTGAGAGAGTATTCCAAAACTGAGAGAATATTACCTGCACGGAGAGATTATTTCTCAACTGAGAGAGTATTACTAAACTGAGAGAGTATTACTAAACTGAGAGAGTATTACTAAACTGAGAGAGTATTACTCAACTGAGAGAGTATTACTCAACTGAGAGAGTATTACTAAACCGAGAGAGTGTTCCAAAACTGAGAGAATATTACTAAACTGAGAGAGTATTACTAAACTGAGAGAGTATTACTAAACTGAGAGAGTATTGCTAAACTGAGAGAGTATTGCTAAACTGAGAGAGTATTACTAAACTGAGAGAGTGTTACTAAACTGAGAGAATATTACTAAACCGAGAGAGTATTACTAAACCGAGAGAGTATTTCTAAACTGAGGGAGTATTACTAAACTGAGAGATTATTACTAAACCGAGGGAGTATTACTAAACCGAGAGAATATTACTCAACTGAGAGAGTGTTACTAAACTGAGAGAGTGTTACTAAACTGAGAGAGTTTACTAAACTGAGAGAATATTACTAAACTGAGAGAGTATTACTAAACGGAGGTTGTATTACTAAACGGAGGTTGTATTACTAAACCGAGAGAGTTTTACTAAACTGAGAGAGTATTACTAAACGGAGGTTGTATTACTAAACCGAGAGAGTATTGCTAAACTGAGAGAGTATTCCAAAACTGAGAGAATATTACCTGAACGGAGAGATTATCACTCAACTGAGAGAGTATAACTAAACTGAGAGAGTATTACTAAACTCAGAGAGTGTTCCTAAACTGAGAGAGTATTACTAAAACCGAGGGAGTGTTACTAAACTGAGAGAGTATTACTAAACGGAGGTTGTATTACTAAACGGAGGTTGTATTACTAAACCGAGAGAGTTTTACTAAACTGAGAGAGTATTACTAAACTGAGGTTGTATTACTAAACCGAGAGAGTATTACTAAACTGAGAGAGTATTCAATAACTGAGAGAATATTACCTGAACGGAGAGATTATTACTCAACTGAGAGAGTATTACTAAACTGAGAAATTATTACTAAACTGAGAGAATATTCCGAAACTGAGAGAATATTACTAAACCGAGAGAGTATTACTAAACTGAGAGAGTATTGCTAAACTGAGAGAGTATTGCTAAACTGAGAGAGTATTACTAAACTGAGAGAGTATTACTAAACTGAGAGAATATTACTAAACTGAGAGAGTATTACTAAACGGAGGTTGTATTACTAAACGGAGGTTGTATTACTAAACCGAGAGAGTTTTACTAAACTGAGAGAGTATTACTAAACGGAGGTTGTATTACTAAACCGAGAGAGTATTGCTAAACTGAGAGAGTATTCCAAAACTGAGAGAATATTACCTGAACGGAGAGATTATCACTCAACTGAGAGAGTATAACTAAGCTGAGAGAGTATTACTAAACTCAGAGAGTGTTCCTAAACTGAGAGAGTATTACTAAAACCGAGGGAGTGTTACTAAACTGAGAGAGTATTACTAAACGGAGGTTGTATTACTAAACGGAGGTTGTATTACTAAACCGAGAGAGTTTTCCTAAACTGAGAGAGTATTACTAAACTGAGGTTGTATTACTAAACCGAGAGAGTATTACTAAACTGAGAGAGTATTCAATAACTGAGAGAATATTACCTGAACGGAGAGATTATTACTCAACTGAGAGAGTATTACTAAACTGAGAAATTATTACTAAACTGAGAGAATATTTCGAAACTGAGAGAATATTACTAAACCGAGAGAGTATTACTAAACTGAGAAAGTATTACTAAACTGAGAGAGTGTTCCTAAACTGAGACAGTATTACTAAACTGAGAGAGTATTACTAAACTGAGACAGTTTTACTAAACTGAGAGAGTGTTACTAAACTGAGGGATTATTACTAAACTGAGTGAGTGTTACTAAACTGAGAGAGTATTACTAAACAGAGTATTCCAAAACTGAGAGAATATTACTCAACTGAGAGAGTATTACTCAACTGAGAGAGCATTACTAAACCGAGAGAGTATTCCAAAACTGAGAGATTATTACTCAACTGAGAGAGTATTACTAAACTGAGAGAGAATTACTAAACTGAGAGAGTATTACTAAACTGATAGAGTATTACTAAACTGAGAGAGTATTGCTAAACTGAGAGAGTATTGCTAAACTGAGAGAGTATTACTAAACTGAGAGAGTATTACTAAACTGAGAGAATATTGCTAAACGGAGAGAGTATACCTATACCGAGAGTATTACTTAACTGAGGCAGTTTTACTAAGCTGAGAGAGTGTTACTAGACTGAGTGAGAATTAATAAACGGAGAGAATATTACTAAACTGAGAGAGTATTACTAAACGGAGGTTGTATTACTAAACCGAGAGAGTTTTACTAAACTGAGGGAGTATTACTAAACTGAGAGATTATTACTAAACCGAGGGAGTATTACTAAACCGAGAGAATATTACTCAACTGAGAGAGTGTTACTAAACTGAGAGAGTGTTACTAAACTGAGAGAGTTTACTAAACTGAGAGAATATTACTAAACTGAGAGAGTATTACTAAACGGAGGTTGTATTACTAAACGGAGGTTGTATTACTAAACCGAGAGAGTTTTACTAAACTGAGAGAGTATTACTAAACGGAGGTTGTATTACTAAACCGAGAGAGTATTGCTAAACTGAGAGAGTATTCCAAAACTGAGAGAATATTACTAAACTGAGACAGTTTTACTAAACTGAGAGAGTGTTACTAAACTGAGGGATTATTACTAAACTGAGTGAGTGTTACTAAACTGAGAGAGTATTACTAAACAGAGTATTCCAAAACTGAGAGAATATTACTCAACTGAGAGAGTATTACTCAACTGAGAGAGCATTACTAAACCGAGAGAGTATTCCAAAACTGAGAGATTATTACTCAACTGAGAGAGTATTACTAAACTGAGAGAGTATTACTAAACTGAGAGAGTATTACTAAACTGATAGAGTATTACTAAACTGAGAGAGTATTGCTAAACTGAGAGAGTATTGCTAAACTGAGAGAGTATTACTAAACTGAGAGAGTATTACTAAACTGAGAGAATATTGCTAAACGGAGAGAGTATACCTATACCGAGAGTATTACTTAACTGAGGCAGTTTTACTAAACTGAGAGAGTGTTAC
Organism: Salvelinus fontinalis; assembly: GCF_029448725.1. Taxonomy (NCBI): domain Eukaryota; kingdom Metazoa; phylum Chordata; class Actinopteri; order Salmoniformes; family Salmonidae; genus Salvelinus; species Salvelinus fontinalis. Next base: position 67,528,279 of record NC_074667.1, read on the forward strand.
TAGACTGAGTGAGAATTAATAAACGGAGAGAATATTACTAAACTGAGAGAGTATTACTAAACGGAGGTTGTATTACTAAACCGAGAGAGTTTTACTAAACTGAGGGAGTATTACTAAACTGAGAGATTATTACTAAACCGAGGGAGTATTACTAAACCGAGAGAATATTACTCAACTGAGAGAGTGTTACTAAACTGAGAGAGTGTTACTAAACTGAGAGAGTTTACTAAACTGAGAGAATATTACTAAACTGAGAGAGTATTACTAAACGGAGGTTGTATTACTAAACGGAGGTTGTATTACTAAACCGAGAGAGTTTTACTAAACTGAGAGAGTATTACTAAACGGAGGTTGTATTACTAAACCGAGAGAGTATTGCTAAACTGAGAGAGTATTCCAAAACTGAGAGAATATTACCTGAACGGAGAGATTATTACTCAACTGAGAGAGTATAACTAAAATGAGAGAGTATTACTAAACTCAGAGAGTGTTCCTAAACTGAGAGAGTATTACTAAAACCGAGGGAGTGTTACTAAACTGAGAGAGTATTACTAAACGGAGGTAGTATTACTAAACCGAGAGAGTTTTACTAAACTGAGAGAGTATTACTAAACTGAGGTTGTATTACTAAACCGAGAGAGTATTACTAAACTGAGAGAGTTTTCAAAAACTGAGAGAATATTACCTGAACGGAGAGATTATTACTCAACTGAGAGAGTATTACTAAACTGAGAAATTATTACTAAACTGAGAGAATATTCCGAAACTGAGAGAATATTACTAAACCGAGAGAGTATTACTAAACTGAGAAAGTATTACTAAACTGAGAGAGTGTTCCTAAACTGAGACAGTATTACTAAACTGAGAGAGTATTACTAAACTGAGACAGTTTTACTAAACTGAGAGAGTGTTACTAAACTGAGGGATTATTACTAAACTGAGTGAGTGTTACTAAACTGAGAGAGTATTACTAAACAGATTATTCCAAAACTGAGAGAATATTACTCAACTGAGAGAGTATTACTCAACTGAGAGAGCATTACTAAACCGAGAGAGTATTCCAAAACTGAGAGAATATTACTCAACTGAGAGAGTATTACTAAACTGAGAGAGTATTACTAAACTGAGAGAGTATTCCAAAACTGAGAGAATATTACCTGAACGGAGAGATTATTACTCAACTGAGAGAGTATTACTAAACTGAGAGAGTATTACTAAACTGAGAGAGTATTACTAAACTGAGAGAGTATTACTAAACTGAGAGACTATTGCTAAACTGAGAGAGTATTGCTAAACTGAGAGAGTATTACTAAACTGAGAGAGTGTTACTAAACTGAGAGAATATTACTAAACAGCGAGAGTATACCTATACCGAGAGTATTACTTAACTGAGGCAGTTTTACTAAACTGAGAGAGTGTTACTAGACTGAGTGAGAATTAATAAACGGAGAGAATATTACTAAACTGAGAGAGTATTACTAAACGGAGGTTGTATTACTAAACCGCGAGAGTTTTACTAAACTGAGAGAGTATTACTAAACGGAGGTTGTATTACTAAACCGAGAGAGTATTGCTAAACTGAGAGAGTATTCCAAAACTGAGAGAATATTACCTGAACTGAGAGATTATTACTCAACTGAGAGAGTATTACTAAACTGAGAGATTATTACTAAACTGAGAGAATATTCCGAAACTGAGAGAATATTACTAAACCGAGAGAGTATTACTAAACTGAGAGAGTATTACTAAACTGAGAGAGTGTTCCTAAACTGAGACAGTATTACTAAACTGAGAGAGTATTCCAAAACTGAGAGAATATTACTCAACTGAGAGAGTATTACTCAACTGAGAGAGTATTACTAAACTGAGAGAGTATTCCAAAACTGATAGAATATTACCTGAACGGAGAGATTATTACTCAACTGAGAGAGTATTACTAAACCGAGAGAGTATTACTAAACTGAGAGAGTATTACTAAACTGAGAGAGTATTGCTAAACTGAGAGAGTATTGCTAAACTGAGAGAGTATTACTAAACTGAGAGAATATTACTAAACTGAGAGAGTATACCTATACCGAGAGTATTACTTAACTGAGGGAGTTTTACTAAACTGAGAGAGTGTTACTAGACTGAGTGAGAATTACTAAACGGAGAGAATATTACTAAACTGAGAGAGTATTACTAAACCGAGAGAGTATTACTAAACCGAGAGAGTATTACTAAACTGAGGGAGTATTACTAAACTGAGAGATTATTACTAAACTGAGAGAGTATTGCTAAACTGAGAGAGTATTGCTAAACTGAGAGAGTATTACTAAACTGAGAGAGTGTTACTAAACTGAGAGAATATTACTAAACGGAGAGAGTATACCTATACCGGGAGTATTACTTAACTGAGGCAGTTTTACTAAACTGAGAGAGTGTTACTAGACTGAGAGAGAATTACTAAACGGAGAGAATATTACTAAACTGAGAGAGTATTACTAAACCGAGAGAGTATTACTAAACCGAGAGAGTATTACTAAACTGAGGGAGTATTACTAAACTGAGAGATTATTACTAAACTGAGAGAGTATTGCTAAACTGAGAGAGTATTGCTAAACTGAGAGAGTATTACTAAACTGAGAGAGTGTTACTAAACTGAGAGAATATTACTAAACGGAGAGAGTATACCTATACCGGGAGTATTACTTAACTGAGGCAGTTTTACTAAACTGAGAGAGTGTTACTAGACTGAGAGAGAATTACTAAACGGAGAGAATATTACTAAACTGAGAGAGTATTACTAAACCGAGAGAGTATTACTAAACCGAGAGAGTATTACTAAACTGAGGGAGTATTACTAAACTGAGAGAGTATTACTAAACGGAGGTTGTATTACTAAACCGAGAGAGTATTGCTAAACTGAGAGAGTATTCCAAAACTGAGAGAATATTACCTGAACGGAGAGATTATTACTCAACTGAGAGAGTATAACTAAACTGAGAGAGTATTACTAAACTCAGAGAGTGTTCCTAAACTGAGAGAGTATTACTAAAACCGAGGGAGTGTTACTAAACTGAGAGAGTATTACTAAACGGAGGTTGTATTACTAAACGGAGGTTGTATTACTAAACCGAGAGAGTTTTACTAAACTGAGAGAGTATTACTAAACTGAGGTTGTATTACTAAACCGAGAGAGTATTACTAAACTGAGAGAGTATTCAAAAACTGAGAGAATATTACCTGAACGGAGAGATTATTACTCAACTGAGAGAGTATTACTAAACCGAGAGAGTATTACTAAACTGAGAAAGTATTACTAAACTGAGAGAGTGTTCCTAAACTGAGACAATATTACTAAACTGAGAGAGTATTACTAAACTGAGACAGTTTTACTAAACTGAGAGAGTGTTACTAAACTGAGGGATTATTACTAAACTGAGTGAGTGTTACTAAACTGAGAGAGTATTACTAAACAGAGTATTCCAAAACTGAGAGAATATTACTCAACTGAGAGAGTATTACTCAACTGAGAGAGCATTACTAAACCGAGAGAGTATTCCAAAACTGAGAGAATATTACTCAACTGAGAGAGTATTACTAAACTGAGAGAGTATTACTAAACTGAGAGAGTATTCCAAAACTGAGAGAATATTACCTGCACGGAGAGATTATTACTCAACTGAGAGAGTATTACTAAACTGAGAGAGTATTACTAAACTGAGAGAGTATTACTAAACTGAGAGAGTATTACTAAACTGAGAGACTATTGCTAAACTGAGAGAGTATTGCTAAACTGAGAGAGTATTACTAAACTGAGAGAGTGTTACTAAACTGAGAGAATATTACTAAACGGAGAGAGTATACCTATACCGAGAGTATTACTTAACTGAGGCAGTTTTACTAAACTGAGAGAGTGTTACTAGACTGAGTGAGAATTTCTAAACGGAGAGAATATTACTAAACTGAGAGAGTATTACTAAACGGAGGTTGTATTACTAAACCGAGAGAGTTTTACTAAACTGAGAGAGTATTACTAAACGGAGGTTGTATTACTGAACCGAGAGAGTATTGCTAAACTGAGAGAGTAATCCAAAACTGAGAGAATATTACCTGAACTGAGAGATTATTACTCAACTGAGAGAGTATTACTAAACTGAGAGATTATTACTAAACTCAGAGAGTGTTCCTAAACTGAGACAGTATTACTAAACTGAGAGAGTATTACTAAACTGAGACAGTTTTACTAAACTGAGAGAGTGTTACTAAACTGAGACAGTTTTACTAAACTGAGTGAGTGTTACTAAACTGAGAGAGTATTATTCAACTGAGAGAGTATTACTAAACCGAGAGAGTATTCCAAAACTGAGAGAATATTACTCAACTGAGAGAGTATTACTAAACTGAGAGAGTATTACTAAACTGAGAGAGTATTCCAAAACTGAGAGAATATTACCTGAACGGAGAGATTATTACTCAACTGAGAGAGTATTACTAAACTGAGAGAGTATTACTAAACTGAGAGAGTATTACTAAACTGAGAGAGTATTACTAAACTGAGAGAGTATTGCTAAACTGAGAGAGTATTGCTAAACTGAGAGAGTATTACTAAACTGAGAGAGTGTTACTAAACTGAGAGAATATTACTAAACGGAGAGAGTATACCTATACCGAGAGTATTACTTAACTGAGGCAGTTTTACTAAACTGAGAGAGTGTTACTAGACTGAGAGAGAATTACTAAATGGAAAGAATATTACTAAACTGAGAGAGTATTACTAAACCGAGAGAGTATTACTAAACCGAGAGAATATTGCTAAACTGAGGGAGTATTACTAAACTGAGAGATTATTACTAAACCGAGGGAAAATTACTAAACCGAGAGAATGTTACTCAACTGAGAGAGTGTTACTAAACTGAGAGTGTTACTAAACTGAGAGAGTTTACTAAACTGAGAGAATATTACTAAACTGAGAGAGTATTACTAAACTGAGAGAATATTACTTAACTGACAGCGTATTACTAAACTGAGAGAGTATTACTAAACTGAGAGAATATTACTAAACCGGGAGAGTATTACTAAACTGAGAGAGTATTACTAAACTGAGAGAGTGTTCCTAAACTGAGAGAATATTACTAAACTGAGATAGTTTTCCAAAACTGAGAGAGTATTACTAAACTGAGAGAATATTACTAAACCAGGAGAGTATTACTAAACTGAGAGAGTATTACTAAACTCAGAGTGTGTTCCTAAACTGAGAGAGTATTACTAAAACCGAGGGAGTGTTACAAAACTGAGAGAGTATTACTAAACGGAGGTTGTATTACTACACAGAGGTTGTATTACTAAACCGAGAGAGTTTTACTAAACTGAGAGAATATTACTAAACTGAGGTTGTATTACTAAACCGAGAGAGTATTACTAAACTGAGAGAGTATTCAAAAACTGAGAGAATATTACCTGAACGGAGAGATTAATACTCAACTGAGAGAGGTTTACTGAACTGAGAGAATATTACTAAACTGAGAGAATATTCCGAAACTGAGAGAATATTACTAAACCGAGAGAGTATTACTAAACTGAGAGAGTATTACTAAACTGAGAGAGTGTTCCTAAACTGAGACAGTATTACTAAACTGAGAGAGTATTACTAAACTGAGACAGTTTTACTAAACTGAGAGAGTGTTACTAAACTGAGGGATTATTACTAAACTGAGTGAGTGTTACTAAACTGAGAGAGTATTATTCAACTGAGAGAGTATTACTAAACCGAGAGAGTATTCCAAAACTGAGAGAATATTACTCAACTGAGAGAGTATTACTAAACTGAGAGAGTATTACTAAACTGAGAGAGTATTCCAAAACGGAGAGAATATTACCTGAACGGAGAGATTATTACTCAACTGAGAGAGTATTACTAAACTGAGAGAGTATTAATAAACTGAGAGAGTATTACTAAACTGAGAGAGTATTACTAAACTGAGAGAGTATTGCTAAACTGAGAGAGTATTGCTAAACTGAGAGAGTATTACTAAACTGAGAGAGTGTTACTAAACTGAGAGAATATTACTAAACGGAGAGAGTATACCTATACCGAGAGTATTACTTAACTGAGGCAGTTTTACTAAACTGAGAGAGTGTTACTAGACTGAGAGAGAATTACTAAACGGAAAGAATATTACTAAACTGAGAGAGTATTACTAAACCGAGAGAGTATTACTAAACCGAGAGAATATTGCTAAACTGAGGGAGTATTACTAAACTGAGAGATTATTACTAAACCGAGGGAGAATTACTAAACCGAGAGAATATTACTCAACTGAGAGAGTGTTACTAAACTGAGAGTGTTACTAAACTGAGAGAGTTTACTAAACTGAGAGAATATTACTAAACTGAGAGAGTATAACTAAACTGAGAGAATATTACTCAACTGACAGCGTATTACTAAACTGAGAGAGTATTACTAAACTGAGAGAATATTACTAAACCGGGAGAGTATTACTAAACTGAGAGAGTATTACTAAACTGAGAGAGTATTACTAAACTGAGAGAATATTACTAAACCGGGAGAGTATTACTAAACTGAGAGAGTATTACTAAACTCAGAGAGTGTTCCGAAACTGAGAGAGTATTACTAAAACCGAAGGAGTGTTACAAAACTGAGAGAGTATTACTAAACGGAGGTTGTATTACTACACAGAGGTTGTATTACTAAACCGAGAGAGTTTTACTAAACTGAGAGAATATTACTAAACTGAGGTTGTATTATTAAACCGAGAGAGCATTACTAAACTGAGAGAGTATTCAAAAACTGAGAGAATATTACCTGAACGGAGAGATTATTACTCAACTGAGAGAGTTTTACTGAACTGAGAGAATATTACTAAACTGAGAGAATATTCCGAAACTGAGAGAATATTACTAAACCGAGAGAGTATTACTAAACTGAGAGAGTATTACTAAACTGAGAAAGTGTTCCTAAACTGAGACAGTATTACTAAACTGAGAGAGTATTACTAAACTGAGACAGTTTTACTAAACTGAGAGAGTGTTACTAAACTGAGGGATTATTACTAAACTGAGTGAGTGTTACTAAACTGAGAGAGTATTACTAAACTGAGAGAGTATTCCAAAACTGAGAGAATATTACTCAACTGAGAGAGTATTACTCAACTGAGAGAGTATTACTCAACTGAGAGAGTATTACTAAACCGAGAGAGTGTTCCAAAACTGAGAGAATATTGCTCAACTGAGAGAGTATTACTAAACTGAGAGAGTATTACTAAACTGAGAGAGTATTACTAAACTGAGAGAATATTACCTGAACGGAGAGATTATTCGTCAACTGAGAGAGTATTACTAAACTGAGAGAGTATTATTAAACTGAGAGTATTACTAAACCGAGAGAGTATTACTAAACTGAGAGAGTATTGCTAAACTGAGAGAGTATTACTAAACTGAGAGAGTGTTACTAAACTGAGAGAATATTACTAAACGGAGAGAGTATACCTATACCGAGAGTATTACTTAACTGAGGTAGTTTTACTAAACTGAGAGAGTGTTACTAGACTGAGTGAGAATTACTAAACGGAGAGAATATTACTAAACTGAGAGAGTATTACTAAACCGAGAGAGTATTATTAAACCGAGAGAGTATTACTAAACTGAGGGAGTATTACTAAACTGAGAGATTATTACTAAACTGAGAGAGTATTGCTAAACTGAGAGAGTATTGCTAAACTGAGAGAGTATTACTAAACTGAGAGAGTGTTACTAAACTGAGAGAATATTACTAAACGGAGAGAGTATACCTATACCGAGAGTATTACTTAACTGAGGCAGTTTTACTAAACTGAGAGAGTGTTACTAGACTGAGAGAGAATTACTAAACGGAGAGAATATTACTAAACTGAGAGAGTATTACTAAACATAGAGAGTATTACTAAACCGAGAGAGTATTACTAAACTGAGGGAGTATTACTAAACTGAGAGATTATTACTAAACCGAGGGTGTATTACTAAACCGAGAGAATATTACTCAACTGAGAGAGTATAACTAAACTGAGAGAGTATTACTAAACTATGAGAGTGTTCCTAAACTGAGAGAGTATTACTAAAACCGAGGGAGTGTTACTAAACTGAGAGAGTATTACTAAACGGAGGTTGTATTACTAAACGGAGGTTGTATTACTAAAACCGAGAGAGTTTTACTAAACTGAGAGAGTGTTCCTAAACTGAGACAGTATTACTAAACTGAGAGAGTATTACTAAACTGAGACAGTTTTACTAAACTGAGAGAGTGTTACTAAACTGAGGGATTATTACTAAACTGAGTGAGTGTTACTAAACTGAGAGAGTATTACTAAACAGAGTATTCCAAAACTGAGAGAATATTACTCAACTGAGAGAGTATTACTCAACTGAGAGAGCATTACTAAACCGAGAGAGTATTCCAAAACTGAGAGATTATTACTCAACTGAGAGAGTATTACTAAACTGAGAGAGTATTACTAAACTGAGAGAGTATTACTAAACTGATAGAGTATTACTAAACTGAGAGAGTATTGCTAAACTGAGAGAGTATTGCTAAACTGAGAGAGTATTACTAAACTGAGAGAGTATTACTAAACTGAGAGAATATTGCTAAACGGAGAGAGTATACCTATACCGAGAGTATTACTTAACTGAGGCAGTTTTACTAAACTGAGAGAGTGTTACTAGACTGAGTGAGAATTAATAAACGGAGAGAATATTACTAAACTGAGAGAGTATTACTAAACGGAGGTTGTATTACTAAACCGAGAGAGTTTTACTAAACTGAGGGAGTATTACTAAACTGAGAGATTATTACTAAACCGAGGGAGTATTACTAAACCGAGAGAATATTACTCAACTGAGAGAGTGTTACTAAACTGAGAGAGTGTTACTAAACTGAGAGAGTTTACTAAACTGAGAGAATATTACTAAACTGAGAGAGTATTACAAAACGGAGGTTGTATTACTAAACGGAGGTTGTATTACTAAACCGAGAGAGTTTTACTAAACTGAGAGAGTATTACTAAACGGAGGTTGTATTACTAAACCGAGAGAGTATTGCTAAACTGAGAGAGTATTCCAAAACTGAGAGAATATTACCTGAACGGAGAGATTATTACTCAACTGAGAGAGTATAACTAAACTGAGAGAGTATTACTAAACTCAGAGAGTGTTCCTAAACTGAGAGAGTTTTACTAAAACCGAGGGAGTGTTACTAAACTGAGAGAGTATTACTAAACGGAGGTTGTATTACTAAACGGAGGTTGTATTACTAAACCGAGAGAGTTTTACTAAACTGAGAGAGTATTACTAAACTGAGGTTGTATTACTAAACCGAGAGAGTATTACTAAACTGAGAGAGTATTCAAAAACTGAGAGAATATTACCTGAACGGAGAGATTATTACTCAACTGAGAGAGTATTACTAAACTGAGAAATTATTACTAAACTGAGAGAATATTCCGAAACTGAGAGAATATTACTAAACCGAGAGAGTATTACTAAACTGAGAAAGTATTACTAAACTGAGAGAGTGTTCCTAAACTGAGACAGTATTACTAAACTGAGAGAGTATTACTAAACTGAGACAGTTTTACTAAACTGAGAGAGTGTTACTAAACTGAGGGATTATTACTAAACTGAGTGAGTGTTACTAAACTGAGAGAGTATTACTAAACAGAGTATTCCAAAACTGAGAGAATATTACTCAACTGAGAGAGTATTACTCAACTGAGAGAGCATTACTAAACCGAGAGAGTATTCCAAAACTGAGAGAATATTACTCAACTGAGAGAGTATTACTAAACTGAGAGAGTATTACTAAACTGAGAGAGTATTCCAAAACTGAGAGAATATTACCTGAACGGAGAGATTATTACTCAACTGAGAGAGTATTACTAAACTGAGAGAGTATTACTAAACTGAGAGAGTATTACTAAACTGAGAGAGTATTACTAAACTGAGAGACTATTGCTAAACTGAGAGAGTATTGCTAAACTGAGAGAGTATTACTAAACTGAGAGAGTGTTACTAAACTGAGAGAATATTACTAAACAGCGAGAGTATACCTATACCGAGAGTATTACTTAACTGAGGCAGTTTTACTAAACTGAGAGAGTGTTACTAGACTGAGTGAGAATTAATAAACAGAGAGAATATTACTAAACTGAGAGAGTATTACTAAACGGAGGTTGTATTACTAAACCGCGAGAGTTTTACTAAACTGAGAGAGTATTACTAAACGGAGGTTGTATTACTAAACCGAGAGAGTATTGCTAAACTGAGAGAGTATTCCAAAACTGAGAGAATATTACCTGAACTGAGAGATTATTACTCAACTGAGAGAGTATTACTAAACTGAGAGATTATTACTAAACTGAGAGAATATTCCGAAACTGAGAGAATATTACTAAACCGAGAGAGTATTACTAAACTGAGAGAGTATTACTAAACTGAGAGAGTGTTCCTAAACTGAGACAGTATTACTAAACTGAGAGAGTATTCCAAAACTGAGAGAATATTACTCAACTGAGAGAGTATTACTCAACTGAGAGAGTATTACTAAACCGAGAGAGTGTTCCAAAACGGAGAGAATATTACTCAACTGAGAGAGTATTACTAAACTGAGAGAGTATTACTAAACTGAGAGAGTATTCCAAAACTGATAGAATATTACCTGAACGGAGAGATTATTACTCAACTGAGAGAGTATTACTAAACCGAGAGAGTATTACTAAACTGAGAGAGTATTACTAAACTGAGAGAGTATTGCTAAACTGAGAGAGTATTGCTAAACTGAGAGAGTATTACTAAACTGAGAGAGTGTTACTAAACTGAGAGAATATTACTAAACTGAGAGAGTATACCTATACCGAGAGTATTACTTAACTGAGGGAGTTTTACTAAACTGAGAGAGTGTTACTAGACTGAGTGAGAATTACTAAACGGAGAGAATATTACTAAACTGAGAGAGTATTACTAAACCGAGAGAGTATTACTAAACCGAGAGAGTATTACTAAACTGAGGGAGTATTACTAAACTGAGAGATTATTACTAAACTGAGAGAGTATTGCTAAACTGAGAGAGTTTTGCTAAACTGAGAGAGTATTACTAAACTGAGAGAGTGTTACTAAACTGAGAGAATATTACTAAACGGAGAGAGTATACCTATACCGGGAGTATTACTTAACTGAGGCAGTTTTACTAAACTGAGAGTGTGTTACTAGACTGAGAGAGAATTACTAAACGGAGAGAATATTACTAAACTGAGAGAGTATTACTAAACCGAGAGAGTATTACTAAACCGAGAGAGTATTACTAAACTGAGGGAGTATTACTAAACTGAGAGAGTATTACTAAACGGAGGTTGTATTACTAAACCGAGAGAGTATTGCTAAACTGAGAGAGTATTCCAAAACTGAGAGAATATTACCTGAACGGAGAGATTATTACTCAACTGAGAGAGTATAACTAAACTGAGAGAGTATTACTAAACTCAGAGAGTGTTCCTAAACTGAGAGAGTATTACTAAAACCGAGGGAGTGTTACTAAACTGAGAGAGTATTACTAAACGGAGGTTGTATTACTAAACGGAGGTTGTATTACTAAACCGAGAGAGTTTTACTAAACTGAGAGAGTATTACTAAACTGAGGTTGTATTACTAAACCGAGAGAGTATTACTAAACTGAGAGAGTATTCAAAAACTGAGAGAATATTACCTGAACGGAGAGATTATTACTCAACTGAGAGAGTATTACTAAACCGAGAGAGTATTACTAAACTGAGAAAGTATTACTAAACTGAGAGAGTGTTCCTAAACTGAGACAATATTACTAAACTGAGAGAGTATTACTAAACTGAGACAGTTTTACTAAACTGAGAGAGTGTTACTAAACTGAGAGAGTATTACTAAACTGAGAGAGTATTCCAAAACTGAGAGAATATTACCTGCACGGAGAGATTATTACTCAACTGAGAGAGTATTACTAAACTGAGAGAGTATTACTAAACTGAGAGAGTATTACTAAACAGAGTATTCCAAAACTGAGAGAATATTACTCAACTGAGAGAGTATTACTCAACTGAGAGAGCATTACTAAACCGAGAGAGTATTCCAAAACTGAGAGAATATTACTCAACTGAGAGAGTATTACTAAACTGAGAGAGTATTACTAAACTGAGAGAGTATTCCAAAACTGAGAGAATATTACCTGCACGGAGAGATTATTACTCAACTGAGAGAGTATTACTAAACTGAGAGAGTATTACTAAACTGAGAGAGTATTACTAAACTGAGAGAGTATTCCAAAACTGAGAGAATATTACCTGCACGGAGAGATTATTACTCAACTGAGAGAGTATTACTAAACTGAGAGAGTATTACTAAACTGAGAGAGTATTACTAAACTGAGAGAGTATTCCAAAACTGAGAGAATATTACTCAACTGAGAGAGTATTACTAAACTGAGAGAGTATTACTAAACTGAGAGAGTATTCCAAAACTGAGAGAATATTACCTGCACGGGGAGATTATTACTCAACTGAGAGAGTATTACTAAACTGAGAGAGTATTACTAAACTGAGAGAGTATTACTAAACTGAGAGAGTATTACTAAACTGAGAGACTATTGCTAAACTGAGAGAGTATTGCTAAACTGAGAGAGTATTACTAAACTGAGAGAGTGTTACTAAACTGAGAGAATATTACTAAACGGAGAGAGTATACCTATACCGAGAGTATTACTTAACTGAGGCAGTTTTACTAAACTGAGAGAGTGTTACTAGACTGAGTGAGAATTTCTAAACGGAGAGAATATTACTAAACTGAGAGAGTATTACTAAACGGAGGTTGTATTACTAAACCGAGAGAGTTTTACTAAACTGAGAGAGTATTACTAAACGGAGGTTGTATTACTGAACCGAGAGAGTATTGCTAAACTGAGAGAGTAATCCAAAACTGAGAGAATATTACCTGAACTGAGAGATTATTACTCAACTGAGAGAGTATTACTAAACTGAGAGATTATTACTAAACTGAGAGAGTGTTACTAAACTGAGACAGTTTTACTAAACTGAGTGAGTGTTACTAAACTGAGAGAGTATTATTCAACTGAGAGAGTATTACTAAACCGAGAGAGTATTCCAAAACTGAGAGAATATTACTCAACTGAGAGAGTATTACTAAACTGAGAGAGTATTACTAAACTGAGAGAGTATTCCAAAACTGAGAGAATATTACCTGAACGGAGAGATTATTACTCAACTGAGAGAGTATTACTAAACTGAGAGAGTATTACTAAACTGAGAGAGTATTACTAAACTGAGAGAGTATTACTAAACTGAGAGAGTATTGCTAAACTGAGAGAGTATTGCTAAACTGAGAGAGTATTACTAAACTGAGAGAGTGTTACTAAACTGAGAGAATATTACTAAACGGAGAGAGTATACCTATACCGAGAGTATTACTTAACTGAGGCAGTTTTACTAAACTGAGAGAGTGTTACTAGACTGAGAGAGAATTACTAAATGGAAAGAATATTACTAAACTGAGAGAGTATTACTAAACCGAGAGAGTATTACTAAACCGAGAGAATATTGCTAAACTGAGGGAGTATTACTAAACTGAGAGATTATTACTAAACCGAGGGAAAATTACTAAACCGAGAGAATGTTACTCAACTGAGAGAGTGTTACTAAACTGAGAGTGTTACTAAACTGAGAGAGTTTACTAAACTGAGAGAATATTACTAAACTGAGAGAGTATTACTAAACTGAGAGAATATTACTCAACTGACAGCGTATTACTAAACTGAGAGAGTATTACTAAACTGAGAGAATATTACTAAACCGGGAGAGTATTACTAAACTGAGAGAGTATTACTAAACTGAGAGAGTGTTCCTAAACTGAGAGAGTATTACTAAACTGAGATAGTTTTCCAAAACTGAGAGAGTATTACTAAACTGAGAGAATATTACTAAACCGGGAGAGTATTACTAAACTGAGAGAGTATTACTAAACTCAGAGTGTATTACTAAAACCGAGGGAGTGTTACAAAACTGAGAGAGTATTACTAAACGGAGGTTGTATTACTACACAGAGGTTGTATTACTAAACCGAGAGAGTTTTACTAAACTGAGAGAATATTACTAAACTGAGGTTGTATTACTAAACCGAGAGAGTATTACTAAACTGAGAGAGTATTCAAAAACTGAGAGAATATTACCTGAACGGAGAGATTAATACTCAACTGAGAGAGTTTTACTGAACTGAGAGAATATTACTAAACTGAGAGAATATTCCGAAACTGAGAGAATATTACTAAACCGAGAGAGTATTACTAAACTGAGAGAGTATTACTAAACTGAGAGAGTGTTCCTAAACTGAGACAGTATTACTAAACTGAGAGAGTATTACTAAACTGAGACAGTTTTACTAAACTGAGAGAGTGTTACTAAACTGAGGGATTATTACTAAACTGAGTGAGTGTTACTAAACTGAGAGAGTATTATTCAACTGAGAGAGTATTACTAAACCGAGAGAGTATTCCAAAACTGAGAGAATATTACTCAACTGAGAGAGTATTACTAAACTGAGAGAGTATTACTAAACTGAGAGAGTATTCCAAAACTGAGAGAATATTACCTGAACGGAGAGATTATTACTCAACTGAGAGAGTATTACTAAACTGAGAGAGTATTACTAAACTGAGAGAGTATTACTAAACTGAGAGAGTATTACTAAACTGAGAGAGTATTGCTAAACTGAGAGAGTATTGCTAAACTGAGAGAGTATTACTAAACTGAGAGAGTGTTACTAAACTGAGAGAATATTACTAAACGGAGAGAGTATACCTATACCGAGAGTATTACTTAACTGAGGCAGTTGTACTAAACTGAGAGAGTGTTACTAGACTGAGAGAGAATTACTAAACGGAAAGAATATTACTAAACTGAGAGAGTATTACTAAACCGAGAGAGTATTACTAAACCGAGAGAATATTGCTAAACTGAGGGAGTATTACTAAACTGAGAGATTATTACTAAACCGAGGGAGAATTACTAAACCGAGAGAATATTACTCAACTGAGAGAGTGTTACTAAACTGAGAGTGTTACTAAACTGAGAGAGTTTACTAAACTGAGAGAGTATTCCAAAACTGAGAGAATATTACCTGCACGGAGAGATTATTACTCAACTGAGAGAGTATTACTAAACTGAGAGATTATTACTAAACTGAGAGAGTGTTACTAAACTGAGACAGTTTTACTAAACTGAGTGAGTGTTACTAAACTGAGAGAGTATTATTCAACTGAGAGAGTATTACTAAACCGAGAGAGTATTCCAAAACTGAGAGAATATTACTCAACTGAGAGAGTATTACTAAACTGAGAGAGTATTACTAAACTGAGAGAGTATTCCAAAACTGAGAGAATATTACCTGAACGGAGAGATTATTACTCAACTGAGAGAGTATTACTAAACTGAGAGAGTATTACTAAACTGAGAGAGTATTACTAAACTGAGAGAGTATTACTAAACTGAGAGAGTATTGCTAAACTGAGAGAGTATTGCTAAACTGAGAGAGTATTACTAAACTGAGAGAGTGTTACTAAACTGAGAGAATATTACTAAACGGAGAGAGTATACCTATACCGAGAGTATTACTTAACTGAGGCAGTTTTACTAAACTGAGAGAGTGTTACTAGACTGAGAGAGAATTACTAAATGGAAAGAATATTACTAAACTGAGAGAGTATTACTAAACCGAGAGAGTATTACTAAACCGAGAGAATATTGCTAAACTGAGGGAGTATTACTAAACTGAGAGATTATTACTAAACCGAGGGAAAATTACTAAACCGAGAGAATGTTACTCAACTGAGAGAGTGTTACTAAACTGAGAGTGTTACTAAACTGAGAGAGTTTACTAAACTGAGAGAATATTACTAAACTGAGAGAGTATTACTAAACTGAGAGAATATTACTCAACTGACAGCGTATTACTAAACTGAGAGAGTATTACTAAACTGAGAGAATATTACTAAACCGGGAGAGTATTACTAAACTGAGAGAGTATTACTAAACTGAGAGAGTGTTCCTAAACTGAGAGAGTATTACTAAACTGAGATAGTTTTCCAAAACTGAGAGAGTATTACTAAACTGAGAGAATATTACTAAACCGGGAGAGTATTACTAAACTGAGAGAGTATTACTAAACTCAGAGTGTATTACTAAAACCGAGGGAGTGTTACAAAACTGAGAGAGTATTACTAAACGGAGGTTGTATTACTACACAGAGGTTGTATTACTAAACCGAGAGAGTTTTACTAAACTGAGAGAATATTACTAAACTGAGGTTGTATTACTAAACCGAGAGAGTATTACTAAACTGAGAGAGTATTCAAAAACTGAGAGAATATTACCTGAACGGAGAGATTAATACTCAACTGAGAGAGTTTTACTGAACTGAGAGAATATTACTAAACTGAGAGAATATTCCGAAACTGAGAGAATATTACTAAACCGAGAGAGTATTACTAAACTGAGAGAGTATTACTAAACTGAGAGAGTGTTCCTAAACTGAGACAGTATTACTAAACTGAGAGAGTATTACTAAACTGAGACAGTTTTACTAAACTGAGAGAGTGTTACTAAACTGAGGGATTATTACTAAACTGAGTGAGTGTTACTAAACTGAGAGAGTATTATTCAACTGAGAGAGTATTACTAAACCGAGAGAGTATTCCAAAACTGAGAGAATATTACTCAACTGAGAGAGTATTACTAAACTGAGAGAGTATTACTAAACTGAGAGAGTATTCCAAAACTGAGAGAATATTACCTGAACGGAGAGATTATTACTCAACTGAGAGAGTATTACTAAACTGAGAGAGTATTACTAAACTGAGAGAGTATTACTAAACTGAGAGAGTATTACTAAACTGAGAGAGTATTGCTAAACTGAGAGAGTATTGCTAAACTGAGAGAGTATTACTAAACTGAGAGAGTGTTACTAAACTGAGAGAATATTACTAAACGGAGAGAGTATACCTATACCGAGAGTATTACTTAACTGAGGCAGTTGTACTAAACTGAGAGAGTGTTACTAGACTGAGAGAGAATTACTAAACGGAAAGAATATTACTAAACTGAGAGAGTATTACTAAACCGAGAGAGTATTACTAAACCGAGAGAATATTGCTAAACTGAGGGAGTATTACTAAACTGAGAGATTATTACTAAACCGAGGGAGAATTACTAAACCGAGAGAATATTACTCAACTGAGAGAGTGTTACTAAACTGAGAGTGTTACTAAACTGAGAGAGTTTACTAAACTGAGAGAATATTACTAAACTGAGAGAGTATAACTAAACTGAGAGAATATTACTCAACTGACAGCGTATTACTAAACTGAGAGAGTATTACTAAACTGAGAGAATATTACTAAACCGGGAGAGTATTACTAAACTGAGAGAGTATTACTAAACTGAGAGAGTATTACTAAACTGAGAGAATATTACTAAACCGGGAGAGTATTACTAAACTGAGAGAGTATTACTAAACTCAGAGAGTGTTCCTAAACTGAGAGAGTATTACTAAAACCGAAGGAGTGTTACAAAACTGAGAGAGTATTACTAAAAGGAGGTTGTATTACTACACAGAGGTTGTATTACTAAACCGAGAGAGTTTTACTAAACTGAGAGAATATTACTAAACTGAGGTTGTATTACTAAACCGAGAGAGTATTACTAAACTGAGAGAGTATTCAAAAACTGAGAGAATATTACCTGAACGGAGAGATTATTACTCAACTGAGAGAGTTTTACTGAACTGAGAGAATATTACTAAACTGAGAGAATATTCCGAAACTGAGAGAATATTACTAAACCGAGAGAGTATTACTAAACTGAGAGAGTATTACTAAACTGAGAAAGTGTTCCTAAACTGAGACAGTATTACTAAACTGAGAGAGTATTACTAAACTGAGACAGTTTTACTAAACTGAGAGAGTGTTACTAAACTGAGGGATTATTACTAAACTGAGTGAGTGTTACTAAACTGAGAGAGTATTACTAAACTGAGAGAGTATTCCAAAACTGAGAGAATATTACTCAACTGAGAGAGTATTACTCAACTGAGAGAGTATTACTCAACTGAGAGAGTATTACTAAACCGAGAGAGTGTTCCAAAACTGAGAGAATATTACTAAACTGAGAGAGTATTACTAAACTGAGAGAGTATTACTAAACTGAGAGAGTATTCCAAAACTGAGAGAATATTACCTGCACGGAGAGATTATTTCTCAACTGAGAGAGTATTACTAAACTGAGAGAGTATTACTAAACTGAGAGAGTATTACTAAACTGAGAGAGTATTACTCAACTGAGAGAGTATTACTCAACTGAGAGAGTATTACTAAACCGAGAGAGTGTTCCAAAACTGAGAGAATATTACTAAACTGAGAGAGTATTACTAAACTGAGAGAGTATTACTAAACTGAGAGAGTATTGCTAAACTGAGAGAGTATTGCTAAACTGAGAGAGTATTACTAAACTGAGAGAGTGTTACTAAACTGAGAGAATATTACTAAACGGAGAGTATACCTATACCGAGATTATTACTTAACTGAGGCAGTTTTACTAAACTGAGAGAGTGTTACTAGACTGAGAGAGAATTACTAAACGGAGAGAATATTACTAAACTGAGAGAGTATTACTAAGCATAGAGAGTATTACTAAACCGAGAGAGTATTACTAAACTGAGGGAGTATTACTAAACTGAGAGATTATTACTAAACCGAGGGTGTATTACTAAACCGAGAGAATATTACTCAACTGAGAGATTGTTACTAAACTGAGAGAGTGTTACTAAACTGAGAGAGTTTACTAAACTGAGAGAATATTACTAAACTGAGAGAGTATTACTAAAACCGAGGGAGTATTACTAAACTGAGAGAGTATTACTAAACCGAGGTTGTATTACTAAACGGAGGTTGTATTACTAAACCGAGAGAGTTTTACTAAACTGAGAGAGTATTACTAAACGGAGGTTGTATTACTAAACCGAGAGAGTATTGCTAAACTGAGAGAGTATTCCAAAACTGAGAGAATATTACCTGAACGGAGAGATTATTACTCAACTGAGAGAGTATAACTAAACTGAGAGAGTATTACTAAACTATGAGAGTGTTCCTAAACTGAGAGAGTATTACTAAAACCGAGGGAGTGTTACTAAACTGAGAGAGTATTACTAAACGGAGGTTGTATTACTAAACGGAGGTTGTATTACTAAAACCGAGAGAGTTTTACTAAACTGAGAGAGTGTTCCTAAACTGAGACAGTATTACTAAACTGAGAGAGTATTACTAAACTGAGGGATTTTTACTAAACTGAGTGAGTGTTACTAAACTGAGAGAGTATTACTAAACAGAGAGTATTCCAAAACTGAGAGAATATTACTCAACTGAGAGAGTATTACTCAACTGAGAGAGTATTACAAAACCGAGAGAGTATTCCAAAACTGAGAGAATATTACTAAACTGAGAGAGTATTACTAAACTGAGAGAGTATTACTAAACTGAGAGAGTATTCCAAAACTGAGAGAGTATTACTAAACTGAGAGAGTGTTACTAAACTGAGAGAATATTACTAAACGGAGAGAGTATACCTATACCGAGAGTATTACTTAATTTGTGGCAGTTTTACTAAACTGAGAGAGTGTTACTAGACTGAGTGAGAATTACTAAACGGAGAGAATATTACTAAACTGAGAGAGTATTACTAAACGGAGGTTGTATTATTAAACCGAGAGAGTATTGCTAAACTGAGAGAGTATTCCAAAACTGAGAGAATATTACCTGAACTGAGAGATTATTACTCAACTGAGAGAGTATTACTTAACTGAGAGATTATTCCAAAACTGAGAGAATATTACTAAACCGAGAGAGTATTACTAAACTGAGAGAGTATTACTTAACTGAGAGATTATTCCAAAACTGAGAGAATATTACTAAACCGAGAGAGTATTACTAAACTGAGAGAGTATTACTAAACTGAGAGAGTGTTCCTAAACTGAGACAGTATTACTAAACTGAGAGAGTATTACTAAACTGAGACAGTTTTACTAAACTGAGAGAGTGTTACTAAACTGAGGGATTATTACTAAACTGAGTGAGTGTTACTAAACTGAGAGAGTATTATTCAACTGAGAGAGTATTACTAAACCGAGAGAGTATTCCAAAACTGAGAGAATATTACTCAACTGAGAGAGTATTACTAAACTGAGAGAGTATTACTAAACTGAGAGTATTCCAAAACTGAGAGAATATTACCTGAACGGAGAGATTATTACTCAACTGAGAGAGTATTACTAAACTGAGAGAGTATTACTAAACTGAGAGAGTATTACTAAACTGAGAGAGTATTACTAAACTGAGAGAGTATTGCTAAACTGAGAGAGTATTGCTAAACTGAGAGAGTATTACTAAACTGAGAGAGTGTTACTAAACTGAGAGAATATTACTAAACGGAGAGAGTATACCTATACCGAGAGTATTACTTAACTGAGGCAGTTGTACTAAACTGAGAGAGTGTTACTAGACTGAGAGAGAATTACTAAACGGAAAGAATATTACTAAACTGAGAGAGTATTACTAAACCGAGAGAGTATTACTAAACCGAGAGAATATTGCTAAACTGAGGGAGTATTACTAAACTGAGAGATTATTACTAAACCGAGGGAGAATTACTAAACCGAGAGAATATTACTCAACTGAGAGAGTGTTACTAAACTGAGAGTGTTACTAAACTGAGAGAGTTTACTAAACTGAGAGAATATTACTAAACTGAGAGAGTATAACTAAACTGAGAGAATATTACTCAACTGACAGCGTATTACTAAACTGAGAGAGTATTACTAAACTGAGAGAATATTACTAAACCGGGAGAGTATTACTAAACTGAGAGAGTATTACTAAACTGAGAGAGTATTACTAAACTGAGAGAATATTACTAAACCGGGAGAGTATTACTAAACTGAGAGAGTATTACTAAACTCAGAGAGTGTTCCTAAACTGAGAGAGTATTACTAAAACCGAAGGAGTGTTACAAAACTGAGAGAGTATTACTAAAAGGAGGTTGTATTACTACACAGAGGTTGTATTACTAAACCGAGAGAGTTTTACTAAACTGAGAGAATATTACTAAACTGAGGTTGTATTACTAAACCGAGAGAGTATTACTAAACTGAGAGAGTATTCAAAAACTGAGAGAATATTACCTGAACGGAGAGATTATTACTCAACTGAGAGAGTTTTACTGAACTGAGAGAATATTACTAAACTGAGAGAATATTCCGAAACTGAGAGAATATTACTAAACCGAGAGAGTATTACTAAACTGAGAGAGTATTACTAAACTGAGAAAGTGTTCCTAAACTGAGACAGTATTACTAAACTGAGAGAGTATTACTAAACTGAGACAGTTTTACTAAACTGAGAGAGTGTTACTAAACTGAGGGATTATTACTAAACTGAGTGAGTGTTACTAAACTGAGAGAGTATTACTAAACTGAGAGAGTATTCCAAAACTGAGAGAATATTACTCAACTGAGAGAGTATTACTCAACTGAGAGAGTATTACTCAACTGAGAGAGTATTACTAAACCGAGAGAGTGTTCCAAAACTGAGAGAATATTACTAAACTGAGAGAGTATTACTAAACTGAGAGAGTATTACTAAACTGAGAGAGTATTCCAAAACTGAGAGAATATTACCTGCACGGAGAGATTATTTCTCAACTGAGAGAGTATTACTAAACTGAGAGAGTATTACTAAACTGAGAGAGTATTACTAAACTGAGAGAGTATTACTCAACTGAGAGAGTATTACTCAACTGAGAGAGTATTACTAAACCGAGAGAGTGTTCCAAAACTGAGAGAATATTACTAAACTGAGAGAGTATTACTAAACTGAGAGAGTATTACTAAACTGAGAGAGTATTGCTAAACTGAGAGAGTATTGCTAAACTGAGAGAGTATTACTAAACTGAGAGAGTGTTACTAAACTGAGAGAATATTACTAAACGGAGAGTATACCTATACCGAGATTATTACTTAACTGAGGCAGTTTTACTAAACTGAGAGAGTGTTACTAGACTGAGAGAGAATTACTAAACGGAGAGAATATTACTAAACTGAGAGAGTATTACTAAGCATAGAGAGTATTACTAAACCGAGAGAGTATTACTAAACTGAGGGAGTATTACTAAACTGAGAGATTATTACTAAACCGAGGGTGTATTACTAAACCGAGAGAATATTACTCAACTGAGAGATTGTTACTAAACTGAGAGAGTGTTACTAAACTGAGAGAGTTTACTAAACTGAGAGAATATTACTAAACTGAGAGAGTATTACTAAAACCGAGGGAGTATTACTAAACTGAGAGAGTATTACTAAACCGAGGTTGTATTACTAAACGGAGGTTGTATTACTAAACCGAGAGAGTTTTACTAAACTGAGAGAGTATTACTAAACGGAGGTTGTATTACTAAACCGAGAGAGTATTGCTAAACTGAGAGAGTATTCCAAAACTGAGAGAATATTACCTGAACGGAGAGATTATTACTCAACTGAGAGAGTATAACTAAACTGAGAGAGTATTACTAAACTATGAGAGTGTTCCTAAACTGAGAGAGTATTACTAAAACCGAGGGAGTGTTACTAAACTGAGAGAGTATTACTAAACGGAGGTTGTATTACTAAACGGAGGTTGTATTACTAAAACCGAGAGAGTTTTACTAAACTGAGAGAGTGTTCCTAAACTGAGACAGTATTACTAAACTGAGAGAGTATTACTAAACTGAGGGATTTTTACTAAACTGAGTGAGTGTTACTAAACTGAGAGAGTATTACTAAACAGAGAGTATTCCAAAACTGAGAGAATATTACTCAACTGAGAGAGTATTACTCAACTGAGAGAGTATTACAAAACCGAGAGAGTATTCCAAAACGGAGAGAATATTACTAAACTGAGAGAGTATTACTAAACGGAGGTTGTATTATTAAACCGAGAGAGTATTGCTAAACTGAGAGAGTATTCCAAAACTGAGAGAATATTACCTGAACTGAGAGATTATTACTCAACTGAGAGAGTATTACTTAACTGAGAGATTATTCCAAAACTGAGAGAATATTACTAAACCGAGAGAGTATTACTAAACTGAGAGAGTATTACTAAACTGAGAGAGTGTTCCTAAACTGAGACAGTTTTGCTAAACTGAGAGAGTGTTACTAAACTGAGGGATTATTACTAAACTGAGTGAGTGTTACTAAACTGAGAGAGTATTCCAAAACTGAGAGAATATTACTAAACGGAGAGAGTATACCTATACCGAGAGTATTACTTAACTGAGGCAGTTTTACTAAACTGAGAGAGTGTTACTAGACTGAGAGAGAATTACTAAACGGAGAGAATATTACTAAACTGAGAGAGTATTACTAAACATAGAGAGTATTACTAAACCGAGAGAGTATTACTAAACTGAGGGAGTATTACTAAACTGAGAGATTATTACTAAACAGAGGGAGTATTACTAAACCGAGAGAATATTACTCAACTGAGAGAGTGTTACTAAACTGAGAGAGTGTTACTAAACTGAGAGAGTTTACTAAACTGAGAGAATATTACTAAACTGAGAGAGTATTACTAAAACCGAGGGAGTATTACTAAACTGAGAGAGTATTACTAAACCGAGGTTGTATTACTAAACGGAGGTTGTATTACTAAACCGAGAGAGTTTTACTAAACTGAGAGAGTATTACTAAACGGAGGTTGTATTACTAAACCGAGAGAGTATTGCTAAACTGAGAGAGTATTCCAAAACTGAGAGAATATTACCTGAACGGAGAGATTATTACTCAACTGAGAGAGTATAACTAAACTGAGAGAGTATTACTAAACTATGAGAGTATTCCTAAACTGAGAGAGTATTACTAAAACCGAGGGAGTGTTACTAAACTGAGAGAGTATTACTAAACGGAGGTTGTATTACTAAACGGAGGTTGTATTACTAAAACCGAGAGAGTTTTACTAAACTGAGAGAGTGTTCCTAAACTGAGACAGTATTACTAAACTGAGAGAGTATTACTAAACTGAGACAGTTTTACTAAACTGAGAGAGTGTTACTAAACTGAGGGATTTTTACTAAACTGAGTGAGTGTTACTAAACTGAGAGAGTATTACTAAACAGAGAGTATTCCAAAACTGAGAGAATATTACTCAACTGAGAGAGTATTACTCAACTGAGAGAGTATTACTAAACCGAGAGAGTATTCCAAAACTGAGAGAATATTACTAAACTGAGAGAGTATTACTAAACTGAGAGAGTATTACTAAACTGAGAGAGTATTCCAAAACTGAGAGAATATTACCTGCACGGAGAGATTATTTCTCAACTGAGAGAGTATTACTAAACTGAGAGAGTATTACTAAACTGAGAGAGTATTACTAAACTGAGAGAGTATTACTAAACTGAGAGAGTATTGCTAAACTGAGAGAGTATTACTAAACTGAGAGAGTGTTACTAAACTGAGAGAATATTACTAAACGGAGAGAGTATACCTATACCGAGAGTATTACTTAATTGAGGCAGTTTTACTAAACTGAGAGAGTGTTACTAGACTGAGTGAGAATTACTAAACGGAGAGAATATTACTAAACTGAGAGAGTATTACTAAACGGAGGTTGTATTATTAAACCGAGAGAGTATTGCTAAACTGAGAGAGTATTCCAAAACTGAGAGAATATTACCTGAACTGAGAGATTATTACTCAACTGAGAGAGTATTACTAAACTGAGAGATTATTCCAAAACTGAGAGAATATTACTAAACCGAGAGAGTATTACTAAACTGAGAGAGTATTACTAAACTGAGAGAGTGTTCCTAAACTGAGACAGTTTTACTAAACTGAGAGAGTGTTACTAAACTGAGGGATTATTACTAAACTGAGTGAGTGTTACTAAACTGAGAGAGTATTCCAAAACTGAGAGAATATTACTAAACGGAGAGAGTATACCTATACCGAGAGTATTACTTAACTGAGGCAGTTTTACTAAACTGAGAGAGTGTTACTAGACTGAGAGAGAATTACTAAACGGAGAGAATATTACTAAACTGAGAGAGTATTACTAAACATAGAGAGTATTACTAAACCGAGAGAGTATTACTAAACTGAGGGAGTATTACTAAACTGAGAGATTATTACTAAACAGAGGGAGTATTACTAAACCGAGAGAATATTACTCAACTGAGAGAGTGTTACTAAACTGAGAGAGTGTTACTAAACTGAGAGAGTTTACTAAACTGAGAGAATATTACTAAACTGAGAGAGTATTACTAAAACCGAGGGAGTATTACTAAACTGAGAGAGTATTACTAAACCGAGGTTGTATTACTAAACGGAGGTTGTATTACTAAACCGAGAGAGTTTTACTAAACTGAGAGAGTATTACTAAACGGAGGTTGTATTACTAAACCGAGAGAGTATTGCTAAACTGAGAGAGTATTCCAAAACTGAGAGAATATTACCTGAACGGAGAGATTATTACTCAACTGAGAGAGTATAACTAAACTGAGAGAGTATTACTAAACTATGAGAGTATTCCTAAACTGAGAGAGTATTACTAAAACCGAGGGAGTGTTACTAAACTGAGAGAGTATTACTAAACGGAGGTTGTATTACTAAACGGAGGTTGTATTACTAAAACCGAGAGAGTTTTACTAAACTGAGAGAGTGTTCCTAAACTGAGACAGTATTACTAAACTGAGAGAGTATTACTAAACTGAGACAGTTTTACTAAACTGAGAGAGTGTTACTAAACTGAGGGATTTTTACTAAACTGAGTGAGTGTTACTAAACTGAGAGAGTATTACTAAACAGAGAGTATTCCAAAACTGAGAGAATATTACTCAACTGAGAGAGTATTACTCAACTGAGAGAGTATTACTAAACCGAGAGAGTATTCCAAAACTGAGAGAATATTACTAAACTGAGAGAGTATTACTAAACTGAGAGAGTATTACTAAACTGAGAGAGTATTCCAAAACTGAGAGAATATTACCTGCACGGAGAGATTATTTCTCAACTGAGAGAGTATTACTAAACTGAGAGAGTATTACTAAACTGAGAGAGTATTACTAAACTGAGAGAGTATTACTAAACTGAGAGAGTATTGCTAAACTGAGAGAGTATTACTAAACTGAGAGAGTGTTACTAAACTGAGAGAATATTACTAAACGGAGAGAGTATACCTATACCGAGAGTATTACGTAATTGAGGCAGTTTTACTAAACTGAGAGAGTGTTACTAGACTGAGTGAGAATTACTAAACGGAGAGAATATTACTAAACTGAGAGAGTATTACTAAACGGAGGTTGTATTATTAAACCGAGAGAGTATTGCTAAACTGAGAGAGTATTCCAAAACTGAGAGAATATTACCTGAACTGAGAGATTATTACTCAACTGAGAGAGTATTACTAAACTGAGAGATTATTCCAAAACTGAGAGAATATTACTAAACCGAGAGAGTATTACTAAACTGAGAGAGTATTACTAAACTGAGAGAGTGTTCCTAAACTGAGACAGTTTTTCTAAACTGAGAGAGTGTTACTAAACTGAGGGATTATTACTAAACTGAGTGAGTGTTACTAAACTGAGAGAGTATTCCAAAACTGAGAGAATATTACTCAACTGAGAGAGTATTACTCAACTGAGAGAGTATTACTAAACCGAGAGAGTATTCCAAAACTGAGAGAATATTACTCAACTGAGAGAGTATTACTAAACTGAGAGAGTATTACTAAACTGAGAGAGTATTCCAAAACTGAGAGAATATTACCTGAACGGAGAGATTATTACTCAACTGAGAGAGTATTACTAAACTGAGAGAGTATTACTAAACTGAGAGAGAATTACTAAACCGAGAGAGTATTGCTAAACTGAGAGAGTATTGCTAAACTGAGAGAGTATTACTAAACTGAGGTTGTATTACTAAACGGAGGTTGTATTACTAAAACCGAGAGAGTTTTACTAAACTGAGAGAGTGTTCCTAAACTGAGACAGTATTACTAAACTGAGAGAGTATTACTAAACTGAGACAGTTTTACTAAACTGAGAGAGTGTTACTAAACTGAGGGATTTTTACTAAACTGAGTGAGTGTTACTAAACTGAGAGAGTATTACTAAACAGAGAGTATTCCAAAACTGAGAGAATATTACTCAACTGAGAGAGTATTACTCAACTGAGAGAGTATTACTAAACCGAGAGAGTATTCCAAAACTGAGAGAATATTACTAAACTGAGAGAGTATTACTAAACTGAGAGAGTATTACTAAACTGAGAGAGTATTCCAAAACTGAGAGAATATTACCTGCACGGAGAGATTATTTCTCAACTGAGAGAGTATTACTAAACTGAGAGAGTATTACTAAACTGAGAGAGTATTACTAAACTGAGAGAGTATTACTAAACTGAGAGAGTATTGCTAAACTGAGAGAGTATTACTAAACTGAGAGAGTGTTACTAAACTGAGAGAATATTACTAAACGGAGAGAGTATACCTATACCGAGAGTATTACTTAATTGAGGCAGTTTTACTAAACTGAGAGAGTGTTACTAGACTGAGTGAGAATTACTAAACGGAGAGAATATTACTAAACTGAGAGAGTATTACTAAACGGAGGTTGTATTATTAAACCGAGAGAGTATTGCTAAACTGAGAGAGTATTCCAAAACTGAGAGAATATTACCTGAACTGAGAGATTATTACTCAACTGAGAGAGTATTACTAAACTGCGAGATTATTCCAAAACTGAGAGAATATTACTAAACCGAGAGAGTATTACTAAACTGAGAGAGTATTACTAAACTGAGAGAGTGTTCCTAAACTGAGACAGTTTTACTAAACTGAGAGAGTGTTACTAAACTGAGGGATTATTACTAAACTGAGTGAGTGTTACTAAACTGAGAGAGTATTCCAAAACTGAGAGAATATTACTCAACTGAGAGAGTATTACTCAACTGAGAGAGTATTACTAAACCGAGAGAGTATTCCAAAACTGAGAGAATATTACTCAACTGAGAGAGTATTACTAAACTGAGAGAGTATTACTAAACTGAGAGAGTATTCCAAAACTGAGAGAATATTACCTGAACGGAGAGATTATTACTCAACTGAGAGAATATTACTAAACGGAGAGAGTATACCTATACCGAGAGTATTACTTAATTGAGGCAGTTTTACTAAACTGAGAGAGTGTTACTAGACTGAGTGAGAATTACTAAACGGAGAGAATATTACTAAACTGAGAGAGTATTACTAAACGGAGGTTGTATTATTAAACCGAGAGAGTATTGCTAAACTGAGAGAGTATTCCAAAACTGAGAGAATATTACCTGAACTGAGAGATTATTACTCAACTGAGAGAGTATTACTAAACTGAGAGATTATTCCAAAACTGAGAGAATATTACTAAACCGAGAGAGTATTACTAAACTGAGAGAGTATTACTAAACTGAGAGAGTGTTCCTAAACTGAGACAGTTTTACTAAACTGAGAGAGTGTTACTAAACTGAGGGATTATTACTAAACTGAGTGAGTGTTACTAAACTGAGAGAGTATTCCAAAACTGAGAGAATATTACTCAACTGAGAGAGTATTACTAAACTGAGAGAGTATTACTAAACTGAGAGAGTATTCCAAAACTGAGAGAATATTACCTGAACGGAGAGATTATTACTCAACTGAGAGAGTATTACTAAACTGAGAGAGTATTACTAAACTGAGAGAGAATTACTAAACCGAGAGAGTATTGCTAAACTGAGAGAGTATTGCTAAACTGAGAGAGTATTACTAAACTGAGGTTGTATTACTAAACGGAGGTTGTATTACTAAAACCGAGAGAGTTTTACTAAACTGAGAGAGTGTTCCTAAACTGAGACAGTATTACTAAACTGAGAGAGTATTACTAAACTGAGGGATTTTTACTAAACTGAGTGAGTGTTACTAAACTGAGAGAGTATTACTAAACAGAGAGTATTCCAAAACTGAGAGAATATTACTCAACTGAGAGAGTATTACTCAACTGAGAGAGTATTACTAAACCGAGAGAGTATTCCAAAACTGAGAGAATATCACTAAACTGAGAGAGTATTACTAAACTGAGAGAGTATTCCTAAACTGAGAGAGTATTACTAAAACCGAGGGAGTGTTACTAAACTGAGAGAGTATTACTAAACGGAGGTTGTATTACTAAACGGAGGTTGTATTACTAAAACCGAGAGAGTTTTACTAAACTGAGAGAGTGTTCCTAAACTGAGACAGTATTACTAAACTGAGAGAGTATTACTAAACTGAGACAGTTTTACTAAACTGAGAGAGTGTTACTAAACTGAGGGATTTTTACTAAACTGAGTGAGTGTTACTAAACTGAGAGAGTATTACTAAACAGAGAGTATTCCAAAACTGAGAGAATATTACTCAACTGAGAGAGTATTACTCAACTGAGAGAGTATTACTAAACCGAGAGAGTATTCCAAAACTGAGAGAATATTACTAAACTGAGAGATTATTTCTCAACTGAGAGAGTATTACTAAACTGAGAGAGTATTACTAAACTGAGAGAGTATTACTAAACTGAGAGAGTATTACTAAACTGAGAGAGTATTGCTAAACTGAGAGAGTATTACTAAACTGAGAGAGTGTTACTAAACTGAGAGAATATTACTAAACGGAGAGAGTATACCTATACCGAGAGTATTACTTAATTGAGGCAGTTTTACTAAACTGAGAGAGTGTTACTAGACTGAGTGAGAATTACTAAACGGAGAGAATATTACTAAACTGAGAGAGTATTACTAAACGGAGGTTGTATTATTAAACCGAGAGAGTATTGCTAAACTGAGAGAGTATTCCAAAACTGAGAGAATATTACCTGAACTGAGAGATTATTACTCAACTGAGAGAGTATTACTAAACTGCGAGATTATTCCAAAACTGAGAGAATATTACTAAACCGAGAGAGTATTACTAAACTGAGAGAGTATTACTAAACTGAGAGAGTGTTCCTAAACTGAGACAGTTTTACTAAACTGAGAGAGTGTTACTAAACTGAGGGATTATTACTAAACTGAGTGAGTGTTACTAAACTGAGAGAGTATTCCAAAACTGAGAGAATATTACTCAACTGAGAGAGTATTACTCAACTGAGAGAGTATTACTAAACCGAGAGAGTATTCCAAAACTGAGAGAATATTACTCAACTGAGAGAGTATTACTAAACTGAGAGAGTATTACTAAACTGAGAGAGTATTCCAAAACTGAGAGAATATTACCTGAACGGAGAGATTATTACTCAACTGAGAGAATATTACTAAACGGAGAGAGTATACCTATACCGAGAGTATTTCTTAATTGAGGCAGTTTTACTAAACTGAGAGAGTGTTACTAGACTGAGTGAGAATTACTAAACGGAGAGAATATTACTAAACTGAGAGAGTATTACTAAACGGAGGTTGTATTATTAAACCGAGAGAGTATTGCTAAACTGAGAGAGTATTCCAAAACTGAGAGAATATTACCTGAACTGAGAGAGTATTACTAAACTGAGAGAGTATTACTAAACTGAGAGAGTGTTCCTAAACTGAGACAGTTTTACTAAACTGAGAGAGTGTTACTAAACTGAGGGATTATTACTAAACTGAGTGAGTGTTACTAAACTGAGAGAGTATTCCAAAACTGAGAGAATGTTACTCAACTGAGAGATTATTCCAAAACTGAGAGAATATTACTAAACTGAGACAGTTTTACTAAACTGAGAGAGTGTTACTAAACTGAGGGATTTTTACTAAACTGAGTGAGTGTTACTAAACTGAGAGAGTATTCCAAAACTGAGAGAATATTACCTGAACGGAGAGATTATTACTCAACTGAGAGAGTATTACTAAACTGAGAGAGTGTTCCTAAACTGAGACAGTTTTACTAAACTGAGAGAGTGTTACTAAACTGAGGGATTATTACTAAACTGAGTGAGTGTTACTAAACTGAGAGAGTATTCCAAAACTGAGAGAATATTACCTGAACCGAGAGAGTATTACTAAACTGAGAGAGTATTACTAAACTGAGAGAGTGTTCCTAAACTGAGACAGTTTTACTAAACTGAGAGAGTGTTACTAAACTGAGGGATTATTACTAAACTGAGTGAGTGTTACTAAACTGAGAGAGTATTCCAAAACTGAGAGAATGTTACTCAACTGAGAGAGTATTACTAAACTGAGAGAGTATTACTAAACTGAGAGAGAATTACTAAACTGAGAGAGTATTACTAAACTGAGAGAGAATTACTAAACTGAGAGAGTATTGCTAAACTGAGAGAGTATTGCTAAACTGAGAGAGTGTTACTAAACTGAGAGAGTTTACTAAACTGAGAGAATATTACTAAACTGAGAGAGTATTACTAAAACCGAGGGAGTATTACTAAACTGAGAGAGTATTACTAAACCGAGGTTGTATTACTAAACGGAGGTTGTATTACTAAACCGAGAGAGTTTTACTAAACTGAGAGAGTATTACTAAACGGAGGTTGTATTACTAAACCGAGAGAGTATTGCTAAACTGAGAGAGTATTCCAAAACTGAGAGAATATTACCTGAACGGAGAGATTATTACTCAACTGAGAGAGTATAACTAAACTGAGAGAGTATTACTAAACTATGAGAGTATTCCTAAACTGAGAGAGTATTACTAAAACCGAGGGAGTGTTACTAAACTGAGAGAGTATTACTAAACGGAGGTTGTATTACTAAACGGAGGTTGTATTACTAAAACCGAGAGAGTTTTACTAAACTGAGAGAGTGTTCCTAAACTGAGACAGTATTACTAAACTGAGAGAGTATTACTAAACTGAGACAGTTTTACTAAACTGAGAGAGTGTTACTAAACTGAGGGATTTTTACTAAACTGAGTGAGTGTTACTAAACTGAGAGAGTATTACTAAACAGAGAGTATTCCAAAACTGAGAGAATATTACTCAACTGAGAGAGTATTACTCAACTGAGAGAGTATTACTAAACCGAGAGAGTATTCCAAAACTGAGAGAATATTACTAAACTGAGAGAGTATTACTAAACTGAGAGAGTATTACTAAACTGAGAGAGTATTCCAAAACTGAGAGAATATTACCTGCACGGAGAGATTATTTCTCAACTGAGAGAGTATTACTAAACTGAGAGAGTATTACTAAACTGAGAGAGTATTACTAAACTGAGAGAGTATTACTAAACTGAGAGAGTATTGCTAAACTGAGAGAGTATTACTAAACTGAGAGAGTGTTACTAAACTGAGAGAATATTACTAAACGGAGAGAGTATACCTATACCGAGAGTATTACGTAATTGAGGCAGTTTTACTAAACTGAGAGAGTGTTACTAGACTGAGTGAGAATTACTAAACGGAGAGAATATTACTAAACTGAGAGAGTATTACTAAACGGAGGTTGTATTATTAAACCGAGAGAGTATTGCTAAACTGAGAGAGTATTCCAAAACTGAGAGAATATTACCTGAACTGAGAGAGTATTACTAAACTGAGAGAGTATTACTAAACTGAGAGATTATTCCAAAACTGAGAGAATATTACTAAACCGAGAGAGTATTACTAAACTGAGAGAGTATTACTAAACTGAGAGAGTGTTCCTAAACTGAGACAGTTTTTCTAAACTGAGAGAGTGTTACTAAACTGAGGGATTATTACTAAACTGAGTGAGTGTTACTAAACTGAGAGAGTATTCCAAAACTGAGAGAATATTACTCAACTGAGAGAGTATTACTCAACTGAGAGAGTATTACTAAACCGAGAGAGTATTCCAAAACTGAGAGAATATTACTCAACTGAGAGAGTATTACTAAACTGAGAGAGTATTACTAAACTGAGAGAGTATTCCAAAACTGAGAGAATATTACCTGAACGGAGAGATTATTACTCAACTGAGAGAGTATTACTAAACTGAGAGAGTATTACTAAACTGAGAGAGAATTACTAAACCGAGAGAGTATTGCTAAACTGAGAGAGTATTGCTAAACTGAGAGAGTATTACTAAACTGAGGTTGTATTACTAAACGGAGGTTGTATTACTAAAACCGAGAGAGTTTTACTAAACTGAGAGAGTGTTCCTAAACTGAGACAGTATTACTAAACTGAGAGAGTATTACTAAACTGAGACAGTTTTACTAAACTGAGAGAGTGTTACTAAACTGAGGGATTTTTACTAAACTGAGTGAGTGTTACTAAACTGAGAGAGTATTACTAAACAGAGAGTATTCCAAAACTGAGAGAATATTACTCAACTGAGAGAGTATTACTCAACTGAGAGAGTATTACTAAACCGAGAGAGTATTCCAAAACTGAGAGAATATTACTAAACTGAGAGAGTATTACTAAACTGAGAGAGTATTACTAAACTGAGAGAGTATTCCAAAACTGAGAGAATATTACCTGCACGGAGAGATTATTTCTCAACTGAGAGAGTATTACTAAACTGAGAGAGTATTACTAAACTGAGAGAGTATTACTAAACTGAGAGAGTATTACTAAACTGAGAGAGTATTGCTAAACTGAGAGAGTATTACTAAACTGAGAGAGTGTTACTAAACTGAGAGAATATTACTAAACGGAGAGAGTATACCTATACCGAGAGTATTACTTAATTGAGGCAGTTTTACTAAACTGAGAGAGTGTTACTAGACTGAGTGAGAATTACTAAACGGAGAGAATATTACTAAACTGAGAGAGTATTACTAAACGGAGGTTGTATTATTAAACCGAGAGAGTATTGCTAAACTGAGAGAGTATTCCAAAACTGAGAGAATATTACCTGAACTGAGAGATTATTACTCAACTGAGAGAGTATTACTAAACTGCGAGATTATTCCAAAACTGAGAGAATATTACTAAACCGAGAGAGTATTACTAAACTGAGAGAGTATTACTAAACTGAGAGAGTGTTCCTAAACTGAGACAGTTTTACTAAACTGAGAGAGTGTTACTAAACTGAGGGATTATTACTAAACTGAGTGAGTGTTACTAAACTGAGAGAGTATTCCAAAACTGAGAGAATATTACTCAACTGAGAGAGTATTACTCAACTGAGAGAGTATTACTAAACCGAGAGAGTATTCCAAAACTGAGAGAATATTACTCAACTGAGAGAGTATTACTAAACTGAGAGAGTATTACTAAACTGAGAGAGTATTCCAAAACTGAGAGAATATTACCTGAACGGAGAGATTATTACTCAACTGAGAGAATATTACTAAACGGAGAGAGTATACCTATACCGAGAGTATTACTTAATTGAGGCAGTTTTACTAAACTGAGAGAGTGTTACTAGACTGAGTGAGAATTACTAAACGGAGAGAATATTACTAAACTGAGAGAGTATTACTAAACGGAGGTTGTATTATTAAACCGAGAGAGTATTGCTAAACTGAGAGAGTATTCCAAAACTGAGAGAATATTACCTGAACTGAGAGATTATTACTCAACTGAGAGAGTATTACTAAACTGAGAGATTATTCCAAAACTGAGAGAATATTACTAAACCGAGAGAGTATTACTAAACTGAGAGAGTATTACTAAACTGAGAGAGTGTTCCTAAACTGAGACAGTTTTACTAAACTGAGAGAGTGTTACTAAACTGAGGGATTATTACTAAACTGAGTGAGTGTTACTAAACTGAGAGAGTATTCCAAAACTGAGAGAATATTACTCAACTGAGAGAGTATTACTAAACTGAGAGAGTATTACTAAACTGAGAGAGTATTCCAAAACTGAGAGAATATTACCTGAACGGAGAGATTATTACTCAACTGAGAGAGTATTACTAAACTGAGAGAGTATTACTAAACTGAGAGAGAATTACTAAACCGAGAGAGTATTGCTAAACTGAGAGAGTATTGCTAAACTGAGAGAGTATTACTAAACTGAGGTTGTATTACTAAACGGAGGTTGTATTACTAAAACCGAGAGAGTTTTACTAAACTGAGAGAGTGTTCCTAAACTGAGACAGTATTACTAAACTGAGAGAGTATTACTAAACTGAGGGATTTTTACTAAACTGAGTGAGTGTTACTAAACTGAGAGAGTATTACTAAACAGAGAGTATTCCAAAACTGAGAGAATATTACTCAACTGAGAGAGTATTACTCAACTGAGAGAGTATTACTAAACCGAGAGAGTATTCCAAAACTGAGAGAATATCACTAAACTGAGAGAGTATTACTAAACTGAGAGAGTATTCCTAAACTGAGAGAGTATTACTAAAACCGAGGGAGTGTTACTAAACTGAGAGAGTATTACTAAACGGAGGTTGTATTACTAAACGGAGGTTGTATTACTAAAACCGAGAGAGTTTTACTAAACTGAGAGAGTGTTCCTAAACTGAGACAGTATTACTAAACTGAGAGAGTATTACTAAACTGAGACAGTTTTACTAAACTGAGAGAGTGTTACTAAACTGAGGGATTTTTACTAAACTGAGTGAGTGTTACTAAACTGAGAGAGTATTACTAAACAGAGAGTATTCCAAAACTGAGAGAATATTACTCAACTGAGAGAGTATTACTCAACTGAGAGAGTATTACTAAACCGAGAGAGTATTCCAAAACTGAGAGAATATTACTAAACTGAGAGATTATTTCTCAACTGAGAGAGTATTACTAAACTGAGAGAGTATTACTAAACTGAGAGAGTATTACTAAACTGAGAGAGTATTACTAAACTGAGAGAGTATTGCTAAACTGAGAGAGTATTACTAAACTGAGAGAGTGTTACTAAACTGAGAGAATATTACTAAACGGAGAGAGTATACCTATACCGAGAGTATTACTTAATTGAGGCAGTTTTACTAAACTGAGAGAGTGTTACTAGACTGAGTGAGAATTACTAAACGGAGAGAATATTACTAAACTGAGAGAGTATTACTAAACGGAGGTTGTATTATTAAACCGAGAGAGTATTGCTAAACTGAGAGAGTATTCCAAAACTGAGAGAATATTACCTGAACTGAGAGATTATTACTCAACTGAGAGAGTATTACTAAACTGCGAGATTATTCCAAAACTGAGAGAATATTACTAAACCGAGAGAGTATTACTAAACTGAGAGAGTATTACTAAACTGAGAGAGTGTTCCTAAACTGAGACAGTTTTACTAAACTGAGAGAGTGTTACTAAACTGAGGGATTATTACTAAACTGAGTGAGTGTTACTAAACTGAGAGAGTATTCCAAAACTGAGAGAATATTACTCAACTGAGAGAGTATTACTCAACTGAGAGAGTATTACTAAACCGAGAGAGTATTCCAAAACTGAGAGAATATTACTCAACTGAGAGAGTATTACTAAACTGAGAGAGTATTACTAAACTGAGAGAGTATTCCAAAACTGAGAGAATATTACCTGAACGGAGAGATTATTACTCAACTGAGAGAATATTACTAAACGGAGAGAGTATACCTATACCGAGAGTATTTCTTAATTGAGGCAGTTTTACTAAACTGAGAGAGTGTTACTAGACTGAGTGAGAATTACTAAACGGAGAGAATATTACTAAACTGAGAGAGTATTACTAAACGGAGGTTGTATTATTAAACCGAGAGAGTATTGCTAAACTGAGAGAGTATTCCAAAACTGAGAGAATATTACCTGAACTGAGAGATTATTACTCAACTGAGAGAGTATTACTAAACTGAGAGATTATTCCAAAACTGAGAGAATATTACTAAACCGAGAGAGTATTACTAAACTGAGAGAGTATTACTAAACTGAGAGAGTGTTCCTAAACTGAGACAGTTTTACTAAACTGAGAGAGTGTTACTAAACTGAGGGATTATTACTAAACTGAGTGAGTGTTACTAAACTGAGAGAGTATTCCAAAACTGAGAGAATGTTACTCAACTGAGAGATTATTCCAAAACTGAGAGAATATTACTAAACTGAGACAGTTTTACTAAACTGAGAGAGTGTTACTAAACTGAGGGATTTTTACTAAACTGAGTGAGTGTTACTAAACTGAGAGAGTATTCCAAAACTGAGAGAATATTACCTGAACGGAGAGATTATTACTCAACTGAGAGAGTATTACTAAACTGAGAGAGTATTACTAAACTGAGAGAGAATTACTAAACTGAGAGAGTATTGCTAAACTGAGAGAGTATTGCTAAACTGAGAGAGTGTTACTAAACTGAGAGAGTTTACTAAACTGAGAGAATATTACTAAACTGAGAGAGTATTACTAAACTGAGAGAATATTACTCAACTGACTGCGTATTACTAAACTGAGAGAGGATTACTAAACTGAGAGAATATTACTAAACCGGGAGAGTATTACTAAACTGAGAGTATTACTAAACTGAGAGAGTGTTACTAAACTGAGAGAGTTTACTAAACTGAGAGAATATTACTAAACTGAGAGAGTATTACTAAAACCGAGGGAGTATTACTAAACTGAGAGAGTATTACTAAACGGATGTTGTATTACTAAACGGAGGTTGTATTACTAAACTGAGAGAGTTTTACTAAACTGAGAGAGTATTACTAAACGGGGGTTGTATTACTAAACCGAGAGAGTATTGCTAAACTGAGAGAGTATTCCAAAACTGAGAGAATATTACCTGAACGGAGAGATTATTACTCAACTGAGAGAGTATTACTAAACTGAGAGATTATTACTAAACTGAGAGAATATTCCGTAACTGAGAGAATATTACTAAACCGAGAGAATATTACTAAACTGAGAGAGTATTACTAAACTGAGAGAGTGTTCCTAAACTGAGACAGTATTACTAAACTGAGAGTATTACTCAACTGAGACAGTTTTACTAAACTGAGAGAGTGTTACTAAAGTGAGGGATTATTACTAAACTGAGTGAGTGTTACTAAACTGAGAGAGTATTACTAAACTGAGAGAGTATTCCAAAACTGAGAGAATATTACTCAACTGAGAGAGTATTACTCAACTGAGAGAGTATTACTAAACCGAGAGAGTATTCCAAAACTGAGAGAATATTATTCAACTGAGAGAGTATTACTAAACTGAGAAAGTATTCCAAAACTGAGAGACTTTTACCTGAACGGAGAGATTATTACTCAACTGAGAGAGTATTACTAAACTGAGAGAGTATTACTAAACTGAGAGAGTATTACTAAACTGAGAGAGTATTACTAAACTGAGAGAGTATTGCTAAACTGAGAGAGTATTGCTAAACTGAGAGAGTATTACTAAACTGAGAGAGTGTTACTAAACTGAGAGAATATTACTAAACGGAGAGAGTATACCTATACCGGGAGTATTACTTAACTGAGGCAGTTTTACTAAACTGAGAGAGTGTTACTAGACTGAGAGAGAATTACTAAACGGAGAGAATATTACTAAACTGAGAGTGTATTACTAAACCGAGAGAGTATTACTAAACCGAGAGAATATTACTAAACTGAGGGAGTATTACTAAACTGAGAGATTATTACTAAACCGAGGGAGTATTACTAAACCGAGAGAATATTACTCAACTGAGAGAGTGTTACTAAACTGAGAGAGTGTTACTAAACTGAGAGAGTTTACTAAACTGAGAGAATATTACTAAACTGAGAGAGTATTACTAAACTGAGAGAATATTACTCAACTGAGAGCGTATAACTAAACTGAGAGAGTATTACCAAACTGAGAGAATATTACTAAACCGGGAGAGTATTACTAAACTGAGAGAGTATTACTAAACTGAGAGAGTGTTCCTAAACTGAGAGAGTATTACTAAACTGAGATAGTTTTCCAAAACTGAGAGAAAATTACTAAACCGAGAGAGTATAACTAAACTGAGAGAGTATTACTAAATTCAGAGAGTGTTCCTAAACTGAGAGAGTTTTACTAAAACCGAGGGATTGTTACTAAACTGAGAGAGTATTACTAAACGGAGATTGTATTACTAAACGGAGGTTGTATTACTAAACCGAGAGAGTTTTACTAAACTGAGAGAGTATTACTAAACTGAGGTTGTATTACTAAACCGAGAGAGTATTACTAAACTGAGAGAGTATTCAAAAACTGAGAGAATATTACCTGAACGGAGAGATTATTACTCAACTGAGAGAGTTTTACTAAACTGAGAGATTATTACTAAACTGAGAGAATATTCCGAAACTGAGAGAATATTACTAAACCGAAAGAGTATTACTAAACTGAGAGAGTATTACTAAACTGAGAGAGTGTTCCTAAACTGAGACAGTATTACTAAACTGAGAGAGTATTACTAAACTGAGACAGTTTTACTAAACTGAGAGAGTGTTACTAAAATGAGAGAGTATTCCAAAACTGAGAGAATATTACTCAACTGAGAGAGTATTACTCAACTGAGAGAGCAATACTAAACCGAGAGAGTATTCCAAAACTGAGAGAATATTACCTGCACAGAGAGATTATTACTCAACTGAGAGAGTATTACTAAACCGAGAGAGTATTACTAAACTGAGACATGTAGTATCTAAACCTGTCATGTAGTATCTAAACCTATCATGTACCATCTAAACCTGTCATGTAGTATCTAAACCTATCATGTAGTATCTAAACCTATCATGTAGTATCTAAACATATCATGTAGTATCTAAACCCGTCATGTAATATCTAAACCCGTCATGTAGTAACACTGCTAGCTAGCCAACTTCTACCGAATAGCAGCACTGTAGAAACTTACATTACAACGGAACGACTTGATTAGCGTAGTGTTAGCTAGTTGTCTTTGCTGTCCTTGTATCCATGATAATTGTGTAGTTTAGAGAAATTTAGAGAAACTGTCGAGGTCACCTAGCCAGCTTCACTTTCAACAACGCAGCTACTGCTAGCCAGGCTACTTCACCAGCCAGCAGTACTATATCATTTTAGTCAATAAGATTTGTAATTTTATTGATTTTTTGCTACGTAAGCTTAACTTTCTGAACATTCGAGACGTGTAGCCCACTTGTCATTCTAATCTCCTTTGCTTTAGCGTAGCCTCTTCTGTAGCCTGTCAAATATGTGTCTGTCTATCCCTGTTCTCTCCTCTCTGCACAGACCATACAAACGCCTCACACCGCGTGGCCGCGCCCACCCTAACCTGGTGGTCCCAGCCCGCACGACCCACGTGGAGTTCCAGGTCTCCGGTAGCCTCTGGAACTGCCGATCCGCGGCCAACAAGGCAGAGCTCATCTCAGCCTATGCGTCCCTCCAGTCCCTCGACTTCTTGGCACTGACGGAAACATGGCTCACCACAGATAACACTGCTACTCCTACTGCTCTCTCTTCGTCTGCCCACGTGTTCTCGCACACCCCGAGAGCTTCTGGTCAGCGGGGTGGTGGCACCGGGATCCTCATCTCTCCCAAGTGGTCATTCTCTCTTTCTCCCCTTACCCATCTGTCTATCGCCTCCTTTGAATTCCATGCTGTCACAGTTACCAGCCCTTTCAAGCTTAACATCCTTATCATTTATCGCCCTCCAGGTTCCCTTGGAGAGTTCATCAATGAGCTTGATGCCTTGATAAGCTCCTTTCCTGAGGACGGCTCACCTCTCACAGTTCTGGGTGACTTTAACCTCCCCATGTCTACCTTTGACTCATTCCTCTCTGCCTCCTTCTTTCCACTCCTCTCCTCTTTTGACCTCACCCTCTCACCTTCCCCCCCTACTCACAAGGCAGGCAATACGCTTGACCTCATCTTTACTAGATGCTGTTCTTCCACTAACCTCATTGCAACTCCCCTCCAAGTCTCCGACCACTACCTTGTATCCTTTTCCCTCTCGCTCTCGTCCAACACTTCCCACACTGCCCCTACTCGGATGGTATCGCGCCGTCCCAACCTTCGCTCTCTCTCCCCCGCTACTCTCTCCTCTTCCATCCTATCATCTCTTCCCTCTGCCCAAACCTTCTCCAACCTATCTCCTGATTCTGCCTCCTCAACCCTCCTCTCCTCCCTTTCTGCATCCTTTGACTCTCTATGTCCCCTATCCTCCAGGCCGGCTCGGTCCTCCCCTCCCGCTCCGTGGCTCGACGACTCATTGCGAGCTCACAGAACAGGGCTCCGGGCAGCCGAGCGGAAATGGAGGAAAACTCGCCTCCCTGCGGACCTGGCATCCTTTCACTCCCTCCTCTCTACATTTTCCTCTTCTGTCTCTGCTGCTAAAGCCACTTTCTACCACTCTAAATTCCAAGCATCTGCCTCTAACCCTAGGAAGCTCTTTGCCACCTTCTCCTCCCTCCTGAATCCTCCTCCCCCTCCCCCCCCCCCCCTCCTCCCTCTCTGCAGACGACTTCGTCAACCATTTTGAAAAGAAGGTCGACGACATCCGATCCTCGTTTGCTAAGTCAAACGACACCGCTGGTTCTGCTCACACTGCCCTACCCTGTGCTTTGACCTCTTTCTCTCCCCTCTCTCCAGATGAAATCTCGCGTCTTGTGACGGCCGGCCGCCCAACAACCTGCCCGCTTGACCCTATCCCCTCCTCTCTTCTCCAGACCATTTCCGGAGACCTTCTCCCTTACCTCACCTCGCTCATCAACTCATCCCTGACCGCTGGCTACGTCCCTTCCGTCTTCAAGAGAGCGAGAGTTGCACCCCTTCTGAAAAAACCTACACTCGATCCCTCCGATGTCAACAACTACAGACCAGTATCCCTTCTTTCTTTTCTCTCCAAAACTCTTGAACGTGCCGTCCTTGGCCAGCTCTCCTGCTATCTCTCTCAGAATGACCTTCTTGATCCAAATCAGTCAGGTTTCAAGACTAGTCACTCAACTGAGACTGCTCTTCTCTGTATCACGGAGGCGCTCCGCACTGCTAAAGCTAACTCTCTTTCCTCTGCTCTCATCCTTCTAGACCTATCGGCTGCCTTCGATACTGTGAACCATCAGATCCTCCTCTCCACCCTCTCCGAGCTGGGCATCTCCGGCGCGGCCCACGCTTGGATTGCGTCCTACCTGACAGGTCGCTCCTACCAGGTGGCGTGGCGAGAATCTGTCTCCTCACCACGCGCTCTCACCACTGGTGTCCCCCAGGGCTCTGTTCTAGGCCCTCTCCTATTCTCGCTATACACCAAGTCACTTGGCTCTGTCATAACCTCACATGGTCTCTCCTATCATTGCTATGCAGACGACACACAACTAATCTTCTCCTTTCCCCCTTCTGATGACCAGGTGGCGAATCGCATCTCTGCATGTCTGGCAGACATATCAGTGTGGATGACGGATCACCACCTCAAGCTGAACCTCGGCAAGACGGAGCTGCTCTTCCTCCCGGGGAAGGACTGCCCGTTCCATGATCTCGCCATCACGGTTGACAACTCCATTGTGTCCTCCTCCCAGAGCGCTAAGAACCTTGGCGTGATCCTGGACAACACCCTGTCGTTCTCAACTAACATCAAGGCGGTGGCCCGTTCCTGTAGGTTCATGCTCTACAACATCCGCAGAGTACGACCCTGCCTCACACAGGAAGCGGCACAGGTCCTAATCCAGGCACTTGTCATCTCCCGTCTGGATTACTGCAACTCGCTGTTGGCTGGGCTCCCTGCCTGTGCCATCAAACCCCTACAACTCATCCAGAACGCCGCAGCCCGTCTGGTGTTCAACCTTCCCAAGTTCTCTCACGTCACCCCGCTCCTCCGCTCTCTCCACTGGCTTCCAGTTGAAGCTCGCATCCGCTACAAGACCATGGTGCTTGCCTACGGAGCTGTGAGGGGAACGGCACCTCAGTACCTTCAGGCTCTGATCAGGCCCTACACCCAAACAAGGGCACTGCGTTCATCCACCTCTGGCCTGCTCGCCTCCCTACCACTGAGGAAGTACAGTTCCCGCTCAGCCCAGTCAAAACTGTTCGCTGCTCTGGCACCCCAATGGTGGAACAAACTCCCTCACGACGCCAGGACAGCGGAGTCAATCACCACCTTCCGGAGACACCTGAAACCCCACCTCTTCAAGGAATACCTAGGATAGGATAAAGCAATCCTTCTGCCCCCCCCCCCCCTTAAAAGATGTAGATGCACTATTGTAAAGTGGCTGTTCCACTGGATGTCATTAGGTGAATGCACCAATTTGTAAGTCGCTCTGGATAAGAGCGTCTGCTAAATGACTTAAATGTAAATGTAAATGTAATGTAGTATCTAAACCCGTCATGTATTATCTAAACCCGTCATGTAGTATCTAAACCCGTCATGTAGTATCTAAACCCGTCATGTAGTATCTAAACCCGTCATGTAGTATCTAAACATATCATGTAGTATCTAAACCTATCATGTAGTATCTAAACCTGTCATGTAGTATCTAAACCTGTCATGTAGTATCAAAACCTGTCATGTAGTATCTACACCTGTCATTTAGTATCTAAACCTGTCATGTAGTATCTAAACCTATCATGTAGTATCTAAACCTATCATGTAGTATCTAAACCTTTCATGTAGTATCTAAACCTGTCATGTAGTATCTAAACCTGTCATGTAGTATCTAAACCTGTCATGCAGTATCTAAACCTGTCATGTAGTATCTAAACCTGTCATGTAGTATCTAAACCTGTCATGTAGTATCTAAACCTATCATGTAGTATCTAAACCTGTCATGTAGTATCTAAACCTATCATGTGGTATCTAAACCTATCATGTGGTATCTAAACCTGTCATGTAGTATCTAAACCTGTCATGTAGTATCTAAACCTGTCATGTAGTATATAAACATATCATGTAGTATCTAAACCTAT
Source organism: Salvelinus fontinalis (assembly GCF_029448725.1). Lineage (NCBI taxonomy): Eukaryota > Metazoa > Chordata > Actinopteri > Salmoniformes > Salmonidae > Salvelinus > Salvelinus fontinalis. The sequence continues at coordinate 67,572,119 of NC_074667.1, forward strand.
AATCTAGTATCTAAACCTGTCATCTAGTATCTAAACCCGTCATGTAGTATCTAAACCCGTCAAGTAGTATCTAAACCCGTCATGTGGTATCTAAACCCGTCATGTAGTATCTAAACCCGTCATGTAGTATCTAAACCCGTCATGTAGTATCTAAACCCGTCATGTAGTATCTAAACCCGTCATGTAGTATCTAAACATATCATGTAGTATCTAAACCTATCATGTAGTATCTAAACCTGTCATGTAGTATCTAAACCTGTCATTTAGTATCTAAACCTGTCTTGTAGAATCTAAACCTATCATGTAGTATCTAAACCTATCATGTAGTATCTAAACCTTTCATGTAGTATCTAAACCTGTCATGTAGTATCTAAACCTGTCATGTAGTATCTAAACCTGTCATGTAGTATCTAAACCTGTCATCTAGTATCTAAACCTGTCATGTAGTATCTAAACCTGTCATGTAGTATCTAAACCTGTCATGTAGTATCTAAACCTATCATGTCGTATCTAACCCTGTCATGTAGTATCTACACCTGTCATGTAGTATCTAAACCTGTCATGTAGTATCTAAACCTGTCATCTAGTATCTAAACCTGTCATCTAGTATCTAAACCCGTCATGTAGTATCTAAACCTGTCATGTAGTATCTAAACCTGTCATCTAGTATCTAAACCTGTCATCTAGTATCTAAACCTGTCATGTAGTATCTAAACCTGTCATGTAGTATCTAAACCTATCATGTCGTATCTACACCTGTCATGTAGTATCTACACCTGTCATGTAGTATCTAAACCTATCATGTAGTATCTAAACCTGTCATGTAGTATCTAAACCTGTCATGTAGTATCTAAACCTATCATGTAGTATCTAAACCTGTCATGTAGTATCTAAACCTATCATGTGGTATCTAAACCTATCATGTGGTATCTAAACCTGTCATGTAGTATCTAAACCTGTCATGTAGTATCTAAACCTGTCATGTAGTATCTAAACATATCATGTAGTATCTAAACCTATAATCTAGTATCTAAACCTGTCATCTAGTATCTAAACCCGTCATGTAGTATCTAAACCCGTCAAGTAGTATCTAAACCCGTCATGTGGTATTTAAACCCGTCATGTAGTATCTAAACCCGTCATGTAGTATCTAAACCCGTCATGTAGTATCTAAACCCGTCATGTAGTATCTAAACCCGTCATGTAGTATCTAAACATATCATGTAGTATCTAAACCTATCATGTAGTATCTAAACCTGTCATGTAGTATCTAAACCTGTCATTTAGTATCTAAACCTCTTTTGTAGTATCTAAACCTATCATGTAGTATCTAAACCTATCATGTAGTATCTAAACCTTTAATGTAGTATCTAAACCTGTCATGTAGTATCTAAACCTGTCATGTAGTATCTAAACCTGTCATGTAGTATCTAAACCTGTCATCTAGTATCTAAACCTGTCATCTAGTATCTAAACCTGTCAGGTAGTATCTAAACCTGTCATGTAGTATCTAAACCTATCATGTCGTATCTAACCCTGTCATGTAGTATCTACACCTGTCATGTAGTATCTAAACCTGTCATGTAGTATCTAAACCTGTCATCTAGTATCTAAACCTGTCATCTAGTATCTAAACCCGTCATGTAGTATCTAAACCTGTCATGTAGTATCTAAACCTGTCATCTAGTATCTAAACCTATCATCTAGTATCTAAACCTGTCATGTAGTATCTAAACCTGTCATGTAGTATCTAAACCTATCATGTCGTATCTACACCTGTCATGTAGTATCTACACCTGTCATGTAGTATCTAAACCTATCATGTAGTATCTAAACCTGTCATGTAGTATCTAAACCTGTCATGTAGTATCTAAACCTATCATGTAGTATCTAAACCTGTCATGTAGTATCTAAACCTATCATGTGGTATCTAAACCTATCATGTGGTATCTAAACCTGTCATGTAGTATCTAAACCTGTCATGTAGTATCTAAACCTGTCATGTAGTATATAAACATATCATGTAGTATCTAAACCTATAATCTAGTATCTAAACCTGTCATCTAGTATCTAAACCCGTCATGTAGTATCTAAACCCGTCAAGTAGTATCTAAACCCGTCATGTGGTATCTAAACCCGTCATGTAGTATCTAAACCCGTCATGTAGTATCTAAACCCGTCATGTAGTATCTAAACCCGTCATGTAGTATCTAAACCCGTCATGTAGTATCTAAACATATCATGTAGTATCTAAACCTATCATGTAGTATCTAAACCTGTCATGTAGTATCTAAACCTGTCATCTAGTATCTAAACCTGTCATCTAGTATCTAAACCTATCATGTAGTATCTAAACCTGTCATGTAGTATCTAAACCTATCATGTCGTATCTAACCCTGTCATGTAGTATCTAAACCTTTAATGTAGTATCTAAACCTGTCATGTAGTATCTAAACCTTTAATGTAGTATCTAAACTTGTCATGTAGTATCTAAACCTATCATGTCGTATCTAAACCTATCATGTAGTATCTAAACCTTTAATGTAGTATCTAAACCTGTCATGTAGTATCTAAACCTGTCATGTAGTATCTAAACCTGTCATGTAGTATCTAAACCTGTCATCTAGTATCTAAACCTGTCATCTAGTATCTAAACCTGTCATGTAGTATCTAAACCTGTCATGTAGTATCTAAACCTATCATGTCGTATCTAACCCTGTCATGTAGTATCTACACCTGTCATGTAGTATCTAAACCTGTCATGTAGTATCTAAACCTGTCATCTAGTATCTAAACCTGTCATCTAGTATCTAAACCCGTCATGTAGTATCTAAACCTGTCATGTAGTATCTAAACCTGTCATCTAGTATCTAAACCTATCATCTAGTATCTAAACCTGTCATGTAGTATCTAAACCTGTCATGTAGTATCTAAACCTATCATGTCGTATTTACACCTGTCATGTAGTATCTACACCTGTCATGTAGTATCTAAACCTATCATGTAGTATCTAAACCTGTCATGTAGTATCTAAACCTGTCATGTAGTATCTAAACCTATCATGTAGTATCTAAACCTGTCATGTAGTATCTAAACCTATCATGTGGTATCTAAACCTATCATGTGGTATCTAAACCTGTCATGTAGTATCTAAACCTGTCATGTAGTATCTAAACCTGTCATGTAGTATATAAACATATCATGTAGTATCTAAACCTATAATCTAGCATCTAAACCTGTCATCTAGTAACTAAACCCGTCATGTAGTATCTAAACCCGTCAAGTAGTATCTAAACCCGTCATGTGGTATCTAAACCCGTCATGTAGTATCTAAACCCGTCATGTAGTATCTAAACATATCATGTAGTATCTAAACCTATCATGTAGTATCTAAACCTGTCATGTAGTATCTAAACCTGTCATTTAGTATCTAAACCTCTTTTGTAGTATCTAAACCTATCATGTAGTATCTAAACCTATCATGTAGTATCTAAACCTTTAATGTAGTATCTAAACCTGTCATGTAGTATCTAAACCTGTCATGTAGTATCTAAACCTGTCATGTAGTATCTAAACCTGTCATCTAGTATCTAAACCTGTCATCTAGTATCTAAACCTGTCATGTAGTATCTAAACCTGTCATGTAGTATCTAAACCTATCATGTCGTATCTAACCCTGTCATGTAGTATCTACACCTGTCATGTAGTATCTAAACCTGTCATGTAGTATCTAAACCTGTCATCTAGTATCTAAACCTGTCATCTAGTATCTAAACCCGTCATGTAGTATCTAAACCTGTCATGTAGTATCTAAACCTGTCATCTAGTATCTAAACCTATCATCTAGTATCTAAACCTGTCATGTAGTATCTAAACCTGTCATGTAGTATCTAAACCTATCATGTCGTATCTACACCTGTCATGTAGTATCTACACCTGTCATGTAGTATCTAAACCTATCATGTAGTATCTAAACCTGTCATGTAGTATCTAAACCTGTCATGTAGTATCTAAACCTATCATGTAGTATCTAAACCTGTCATGTAGTATCTAAACCTATCATGTGGTATCTAAACCTATCATGTGGTATCTAAACCTGTCATGTAGTATCTAAACCTGTCATGTAGTATCTAAACCTGTCATGTAGTATATAAACATATCATGTAGTATCTAAACCTATAATCTAGTATCTAAACCTGTCATCTAGTATCTAAACCCGTCATGTAGTATCTAAACCCGTCAAGTAGTATCTAAACCCGTCATGTGGTATCTAAACCCGTCATGTAGTATCTAAACCCGTCATGTAGTATCTAAACCCGTCATGTAGTATCTAAACCCGTCATGTAGTATCTAAACCCGTCATGTAGTATCTAAACATATCATGTAGTATCTAAACCTATCATGTAGTATCTAAACCTGTCATGTAGTATCTAAACCTGTCATCTAGTATCTAAACCTGTCATCTAGTATCTAAACCTATCATGTAGTATCTAAACCTGTCATGTAGTATCTAAACCTATCATGTCGTATCTAACCCTGTCATGTAGTATCTAAACCTTTAATGTAGTATCTAAACCTGTCATGTAGTATCTAAACCTTTAATGTAGTATCTAAACCTGTCATGTAGTATCTAAACCTATCATGTCGTATCTAAACCTATCATGTAGTATCTAAACCTTTAATGTAGTATCTAAACCTGTCATGTAGTATCTAAACCTGTCATGTAGTATCTAAACCTGTCATGTAGTATCTAAACCTGTCATCTAGTATCTAAACCTGTCATCTAGTATCTAAACCTGTCATGTAGTATCTAAACCTGTCATGTAGTATCTAAACCTATCATGTCGTATCTAACCCTGTCATGTAGTATCTACACCTGTCATGTAGTATCTAAACCTGTCATGTAGTATCTAAACCTGTCATCTAGTATCTAAACCTGTCATCTAGTATCTAAACCCGTCATGTAGTATCTAAACCTGTCATGTAGTATCTAAACCTGTCATCTAGTATCTAAACCTATCATCTAGTATCTAAACCTGTCATGTAGTATCTAAACCTGTCATGTAGTATCTAAACCTATCATGTCGTATCTACACCTGTCATGTAGTATCTACACCTGTCATGTAGTATCTAAACCTATCATGTAGTATCTAAACCTGTCATGTAGTATCTAAACCTGTCATGTAGTATCTAAACCTATCATGTGGTATCTAAACCTATCATGTGGTATCTAAACCTGTCATGTAGTATCTAAACCTGTCATGTAGTATCTAAACCTGTCATGTAGTATATAAACATATCATGTAGTATCTAAACCTATAATCTAGTATCTAAACCTGTCATCTAGTATCTAAACCCGTCATGTAGTATCTAAACCCGTCAAGTAGTATCTAAACCCGTCATGTGGTATCTAAACCCGTCATGTAGTATCTAAACCCGTCATGTAGTATCTAAACCCGTCATGTAGTATCTAAACCCGTCATGTAGTATCTAAACCCGTCATGTAGTATCTAAACATATCATGTAGTATCTAAACCTATCATGTGGTATCTAAACCTATCATGTGGTATCTAAACCTGTCATGTAGTATCTAAACCTGTCATGTAGTATCTAAACCTGTCATGTAGTATATAAACATATCATGTAGTATCTAAACCTATAATCTAGTATCTAAACCTGTCATCTAGTATCTAAACCTGTCATCTAGTATCTAAACCCGTCATGTAGTATCTAAACCCGTCAAGTAGTATCTAAACCCGTCATGTGGTATCTAAACCCGTCATGTAGTATCTAAACCCGTCATGTAGTATCTAAACCCGTCATGTAGTATCAAAACCCGTCATGTAGTATCTAAACCCGTCATGTAGTATCTAAACATATCATGTAGTATCTAAACCTATCATGTAGTATCTAAACCTGTCATGTAGTATCTAAACCTGTCATTTAGTATCTAAACCTGTCTTGTAGTATCTAAACCTATCATGTAGTATCTAAAACTATCATGTAGTATCTAAACCTTTCATGTAGTATCTAAACCTGTCATGTAGTATCTAAACCTGTCATGTAGTATCTAAACCTGTCATGTAGTATCTAAACCTGTCATCTAGTATCTAAACCTGTCATCTAGTATCTAAACCTGTCATGTAGTATCTAAACCTGTCATGTAGTATCTAAACCTATCATGTCGTATCTAACCCTGTCATGTAGTATCTACACCTGTCATGTAGTATCTAAACCTGTCATGTAGTATCTAAACCTGTCATCTAGTATCTAAACCTGTCATCTAGTATCTAAACCCGTCATGTAGTATCTAAACCTGTCATGTAGTATCTAAACCTGTCATCTAGTATCTAAACCTGTCATCTAGTATCTAAACCTGTCATGTAGTATCTAAACCTGTCATGTAGTATCCAAACCTATCATGTCGTATCTACACCTGTCATGTAGTATCTACACCTGTCATGTAGTATCTAAACCTATCATGTAGTATCTAAACCTGTCATGTAGTATCTAAACCTGTCATGTAGTATCTAAACCTATCACGTAGTATCTAAACCTGTCATGTAGTATCTAAACCTGTCATGTAGTATCTAAACCTGTCATGTA